>NC_090343.1:3514707-3803606 GCF_035084215.1 Heptranchias perlo
AACCTGACCTTTTTCAAATTCAGACAGAGGTTTATGTTAGTGTTAATTCCGGGGTAAGACCAGGAATTTCAACCACAACCATTTCTGTTACTGTTGGGAACACTGGGATCGCTCGACGAAAAAAGACCCAGGTCCGTCTAGTTCTCCTTCTCCCATCCTGGGAGTCACATGATACGGTGATAATGGAGTTGTTGACTAATCAGAGCAATCAATCTCCATCAATTAGTCTCCAACAGACCCAGACATGAGGTGAGGAAAACCCCCAGTGGTGGAGAGCTTTGGGAACCATAGGTCCAAAGTCACCTGTTCCTCCCGAGCCTGTTACACTCATCACATGTCATGTCTGAAAATGCTCAGAAACTGGTGTAAGCCGTGGCTCGGTGGGTATCACCCTCGTCTCTGAGTCACAAGGTTAGTGAGTTCAAGCCCCACTCCAGAGACTTGAACATGAAATCTTGGCTGACGCTCCCGGTGCCAGTGCTGCACTGTCAGAGGTACCGTCTTTTGGAGGAGACGTTAAACTGAGGCCCCGTCTGAACCTCTCAGGTGGCCGTGGAAGATCCCATGGCACTATTCGAGGAAGAGCAGGGGAGTTCTCTCTGGTTCAATATTTATCCCTCAACCAATTTCACTGAAACAGATTATCTGGTCATTTATCTCATTGCTGTCTGTGGGATCTTGCTGTGCACAAATTGGCTGCTGCGTTTCCTACATTACAACAATGATTACACTTCAAAAGTACTTCATTGGCTGTAAAGCATTTTAGGATTTCCTGAGGTCATTAACTGCAAGTTGCTTCTCTTTTTATCAAGTAGACAGCTCTATTGAGAGAGGGTTTCCATTCTGACTGTGTCCAGTTTAGTCCCTGTGATTTGCCGAGGAGTTTGCTCGTCTCCTCCATCATAACTCCAGCAGAAACCTTGTTTACTCTCGTAAATAGGGTTTCCGCTGCACTCCCACCAAAGTTATGGCAGCGGAGTGGGAGAAGTTGCAAGGGAATTCTCCCTTGTTTTATTGCAATCTATTGCTCTAATGATTATTATATTACATGGAATGTACAGCACAAAAACAGGCCATTCGGCCCAACTGGTCTATGCCGGTGTTTATGCTCCACACGAGCCTCCTCCCTCCCTACTTCATCTCACCCTATCAGCATATCCTTCTATTCCTTTCTCCCTCATGTGTTTATCGAGCTTCCCCTTAAATGCATCTACACTATTCACCTCAACTACTCCTTGTGGTAGTGAGTTCCATATTCTCACCACTCTTTGGGTAAAGAAGTTTCTCCTGAATTCCCTATTGGATTTATTAGTGACTATCTTATATTTATGACCCCCCTAGTTCTGGCCTTCCCCACAAGTTCCCTACATCGATTTACTTCGATTTAACACAGCTTAATAGTCGATTTCCTGTTCCATAAAGGAAAACACCCTTAAACCAGTGCAGTTACCAGCTTGTCTCCTGCCCTTTTCTCAGTCTGAGCATGTCGGAAAGAACGGACACTGTCACAAAAACCTTTCCTTACCCACAGCCTCATAAAAGTCGTCATGTTGGGTCTGAAGGACATCATTTACTTTAAGCTTTTTGGACTAGAACTGCAGCAAGTATGAAGTCCGATAAATTGACTCTTAATCTTTTCCTGAGGGACTTGGAAAGCAATTATGGAAAATATCATTTAAAAAGGGACAGTATTTAAACCAGTTCCTCAAATCATAATCCTTTTTGGAGTTTTTAATTCTTTAGCTCCTGTTTTGTTCTCCTTGATCAGTGTTCAACATACTCGCTGAGGGCATCGACTGAGGAATGATGTCAGTGTGGGAAATGAGAGGATGGTTGGTTTGATTAAGCGCGGTATGTATTCAGGCTCCAATGTCTTACCTCGGGGCTGAGGATATCTTGTGCAATCATAGGTCCTCGTGTCCTTTTGAGAAACATGAATCTGAACCGATAAACTTGGAGCCGGATCAACTTTCAGACTTGCAGTTTTCCACTTGCACTGTTAAATCTCAGCAGTTTCAGGGATTGATCTCGAGTTTACCAGAATGATTGTCTGAGGTCACCTTGGACCAAATTGAATTGAAAACCCAAAGTGAGGTTGTGTTCTCCACGGTCTGTTCATAACCTGCTTGTTCCAATAGTAAAGGAAGGGAGGCTTGCATTTATATAGCGCCTTTTACAACCTCAGGACATCCCAATAAATACTTTTTTTTGAAGCGTAGTCACTGTGGTAATGTAAGAAATGCGGCAGCCAATTTGCGCACAGCAAGATCCCACAAACAGCAATGTGACAATGACCAGTAATCTGTTTTTTTTTTAGTGATGTTGGTTGAGGGATAAATATTGGCCCAGGACCACCCTGGTCTTCTTCGAAACAGTGTTGTGGGATCTTTTACGTCCATCTGAGAGGGCAGACTGGGCCTTGATTTAACATCTTATCTGAAAGACAGTGCAGAACTCCCTCAGTGCTGAACTGGGAGTGTCAGCCTGGATTATGTGCTCAAGTCACTGGAGTGGGCCTTGAACCGAGACCCTCTGAGGCAGGAGTGCTACCCACTGAGCCATGGCTAAACCTGGATGAATGGCCAAGCTGTGAAGTGAACCTTCTGATTTTTATTTTATTTTTGATGAACAACATAGAGCAGGGCAGCCCCAAGGGTGGGGGGAAAATGGATTAAACCAGGAAGTAGTGCTTACAAGCGGTTATGGAACAGGCTAGATGGACCACTGGGTCTTTTCCTGTCTGTCATTTTCGTACTTATGTTCGTTTGACACCAAGATTGGGTTTTAAAAGCCATCAAGTGAAGGAGAGAAGGGAGCCCGAGGGAGATGCGGAGTTCCACAGTTTTAAAGTCCTGGGAAAGAATGGGTTTGAGTAGGAGACGGTGTAATGAGTCCTGATTTCAACAGCACGGAGGAACGCTCCAATTCAAGATAGATTCCATTCCTTTTTTTGCGACAAATGACGCCGAACTAGGCGATTGAGAGCGGAAGGAGGAGGGGAAGGGTGGACATGGCTGATGGAGATGGTGGGCGAAGCAGGATGCAAGTTTTATTGGGTTTCTCACAGCAGCTGAGCAGTATGACTAGAGTACATTGGGCGAGTAATAACGTATCAGAGAGAGCCGATCGCCGCTACCAAGCAAAATCAAGTGACCTTACTGTGCCCTTCAGTGGGACTGAACCACTTCTCAAGCTAAATATAACCGAGACACTCTAAAACCTGGTCCTAGAAGGGATCAAATGCATTAACCAGTCTCCAAAAATAGTCTTCCCTCGAGATGGTGTCCCATACAATACCTTTGCTCAGATGATATTTTACATCAGATGGTCAGATCATATTTGGCACATCGCCTCTGCTTGAACAGAAGTTTACATTGTGACTTTTGATTCTTTATAAAGCGATGCTGTGATAATAAGCCAGAACCCTCTCCTACCAGCCAGTTGGCTCCTCGTTGACCCCTACAGTTTGACATTATTGAGATACCTGCAGTTTTCCGTGGTTCTCAAAGAGTTAAAAGTAGAACATCTAAGTTTGCAGATCATGTCGAGGCTATTTTTGGAAAAGCAGAATTAAAATAACGATTAACAACTGGAATTTACTACTGAGGAGGATGTGCAATAATACACATTGGTGCCAAAAACAGAATTTATGATTAAGAAATGAAGGATGTATCAGTGAGTAAGGGGAGCGTTCCTCCCAGTTCCACCAACACAGCCTGGGCTTCACCATTGTTGTTGTATCTTCACACTCTTCCATTGGTGTGGTTGGTGAATTAGTTGAATAGATTATCCTCTAGTACAGTGGTTGGTGAATTAGTTGAATAGTTTATCCTCTAGTACAGTGGTTGGTGAATTAGTTGAATAGATTATCCTCTAGTACAGTGGTTGGTGAATTAGTTGAATAGATTATCCTCTAGTACAGTGGTTGGTGAATTAGTTGAATGGATTATCCTCTAGTACAGTGGTTGGTGAATTAGTTGAATAGATTATCCTCCAGTACAGTGGTTGGTGAATTAGTTGAATAGATTATCCTCTAGTACAGTGGTTGGTGAATTAGTTGAATAGATTATCCCCTAGTACAGTGGTTGGTGAATTAGTTGAATAGATTATCCCCTAGTACAGTGGTTGGTGAATTTGTTGAAACTTCTCCACTTTTTCTCTTTTCTCCTCCCCAGTGGTGCTCAGGCCAACCGTAGTGTCCCTACTGCCACAGCTAAGATCAGCCAACTGATGATAGAGCAGGGACAGGGACACAACAAGGGGGCCGTCCTGGTTTTTTGTATGGCTCTGCACCAAAGGAGGAGGTGCCTCCTTGGTTGTCCTATAATCTGGAATGATAATGTTCTCTGATTTGCAGGTGAAGGAAGACTGGAAGTACGTCGCCATGGTGATTGACAGGATCTTTTTGTGGATATTCATTATCGTTTGCTTCCTGGGAACGCTGGGACTCTTCCTGCCTCCTTGGTGGGCGGGAATGCTGTGAAATACGATGGACATCGACAAACCCAACACAAGAAAAACCGGCTCCATGGGGGAAATGGGATGGATGCATGGTTCTACATTGTCACCCCATGATCACTTCCCAGTACTCTGAGAATATTTTCACAAGATAAAAATTGTGTGGGCAAGAGAGTTATTAGTTTATTCTTTTAAAAAATGGGCTTCGTATTTGTGCTTCTAAGTTGATAATGCAGCATTTTAAAAAAATCACAAGGATGACACCAGAATTGAGAGGTTATAACTTTCAGGAAAGACTGAACAGTCTGGAGCTCTTTTCTCTAGAAAAGAGAACACTTGAGGGGTGACCTGATAGAGGTCTTTAAAATTATGATGGGGTTCGATAGGGTAGACGTAGAGAAGATATTTCCACTTGTGAGGGAGTCCAAAACTAACAGGTCACAAATATAAGATGGTTATTAATAAATCCAATAAGGAATTTAGGAGAAACCTCTTTACTCAGAGAGTGGTGAGAATGTGGAACTCACTCCCACAAGGAGTAGTTGAGGTGAATAGTGTAGATACATTTAACGGGAAGCTAGATAAACACATGAGGGAGAAAGGAATAGAAGGATATGCTGATAGGGTGAGATGAAGTAGGGAGGGAGGAGGCTCGTGTGGAGCATAAACACCAGCATAGACCAGTTGGGCCGAATGGCCTGTTTCTGTGCTGTACATTCGATGTAAAACACCTGCAATAAGCTCCAAATTGTAAACCAAATGATATAAACTGTGTAAGATCATTGCTAAAAATACAGGATGTCTTGCTTGCTTCCCAAACCCACGACCTCTACCACCTAGAAGGACAAGGGCAGCAGGCACGTGGGAACAACACCATCTGCATGTTCCCCTCAAAGTCACACACCATCCCGACTTGGAAATATATCGCTGTTCCTCCATTGTCGCTGGGTCAAAATCCTGGAACTCCCTTCCTAACAGCACTGTGGGAGAACCTTCACCACACGGACTGCAGCGGTTCAAGAAGGCGGCTCACCACCACCTTCTCAAGGGGCAATTAGGGATGGGCAATAAATGCCAGCCTCGCCATTGATGCCAACATCCTGGGAATAAAAAGGATTTTTAAAGAATTTATAGAGAGATTTTAAAAAAATCTCTATCCATTTGATGTTTGACACAAGCCATGTATAGCCAGCTCCCTTTCTCCCAATGTTGTTGTACTCTGCCCTGATTTGCCTTCATGTTCCAGTATTTAAATCATTAAATATACATTTACGAACCTCCAACGAATGCTGATTACTTGATAGTCATTGACGCGTCTGGTCCAGTTGATGTGTAACCCCTGCTGGTCAGTTATGTCGAAGCCTTGACACAGCACAGGCTTCTGGAGAGGGAAGAAATTATTTTCCAGCACTCAAAATTCACTTCAAGTGGGATCAATTTCCGGGACCTGATCTCGCATTCCCGATTCCGCCGGAAATGCCAAATTGGCAGCTGGTGAATTCGGAGAGCTCGCGCCCTGCCGAGGAGAGGTAACTTACCGATCAGGAGCCTATCAGATATCAGCCGTGGCTCAGTGAGCAGCTCCCTCACCTCCTGAGTCACAAAGGTCATGAATCCGAGTCCCACTCCAGAGACTTGAGCACAAAATCTAGGCTGACACTCCCACTGCAGTACTGAGGGAGTGCTGCACTGTCGGAGGGTCAGTACTGAGGGAGCGCTGCACTGTCGGAGGGTCAGTACTGAGGGAGCGCTGCACTGTCGGAGGGTCAGTACTGAGGGAGCGCTGCACTGTCGGAGGGTCAGTACTGAGGGAGTGCTGCACTGTCGGAGGGTCAGTACTGAGGGAGCGCTGCACTGTCGGAGGGTCAGTACTGAGGGAGTGCTGCACTGTTGGAGGGTCAGTACTGAAGGAGTGCTGCACTGTCGGAGGGTCGGTACTGAGGGATCGCCGCACTGTCGGAGGGTCAGTACTGAGGGAGCGCCGCACTGTCGGAGGGTCAGTACTGAGGGAGCGCCGCACTGTCGGAGGGTCAGTACTGAGGGAGCGCCGCACTGTCGGAGGGTCAGTACTGAGGGAGCGCCGCACTGTCGGAGGGTCAGTACTGAGGGAGCGCCGCACTGTCGGAGGGTCAGTACTGAGGGAGTGCCGCACTGTCGGAGGGTCAGTACTGAGGGAGCGCCGCACTGTCGGAGGGTCAGTACTGAGGGAGCGCCGCACTGTCGGAGGGTCAGTACTGAGGGAGCGCCGCACTGTCGGAGGGTCAGTACTGAGGGAGCGCCGCACTGTCGGAGGGTCAGTACTGAGGGAGCGCTGCACTGTCGGAGGGTCAGTACTGAAGGAGTGCTGCACTGTCGGAGGGTCGGTACTGAGGGAGCGCCGCACTGTCGGAGGGTCAGTACTGAGGGAGCGCCGCACTGTCGGAGGGTCAGTACTGAGGGAGCGCCGCACTGTCGGAGGGTCAGTACTGAGGGAGCGCCGCACTGTCGGAGGGTCAGTACTGAGGGAGCGCCGCACTGTCGGAGGGTCAGTACTGAGGGAGCGCCGCACTGTCGGAGGGTCAGTACTGAGGGAGCGCCGCACTGTCGGAGGGTCTGTACTGAGGGAGCACTGCACTGTTGGAGGGTCAGTACTGAAGGAGTGCTGCACTGTCGGAGGGTCAGTAATGAGGGAGCGCTGCACTGTCGGAGGGGCAGTACTGAGGGAGTGCTGTACTGTCGGAGGGTCAGTACTGAGGGAATGCTGCACTTTTGGAGGGGCAGTACTGATGGAGCGCTGCACTGTCGGAGGAGCAGTACTGAGGGAATGCTGCACTTTTGGAGGGGCAGTACTGAGGGAACGCTGCACTGTCGGAGGAGCAGTAATGAGGGAACGCTGCACTGTCGGAGGGGCAGTACTGAGGGAGCGCCGCACTGTCGGAGGGGCAGCACTGAGGGAGTGCCGCACTGTCGGAGGGTCAGTACTGAGGGAGCGCTGCACTGTCGGAGGGTCAGTACTGAGGGAGTGCTGCACTGTCGGAGGGGCAGTACTGAGGGAGCGCTGCACTGTCGGAGGGTCAGTACTGAGGGAGCGCTGCACTGTCGGAGGGTCAGTACTGAGGGAGTGCTGCACTGTCGGAGGGTCAGTACTGAGGGAGCGCTGCACTGTCGGAGGGTCAGTACTGAGGGAGCGCCGCACTGTCGGAGGGTCAGTACTGAGGGAGTGCCGCACTGTCGGAGGGTCAGTACTGAGGGAGCGCCGCACTGTCGGAGGGGCAGTACTGAGGGAGCGCCGCACTGTCGGAGGGTCAGTACTGAGGGATTGCTGCACTGTCGGAGGGTCAGTACTGAGGGAGCGCTGCACTGTCGGAGGGTCAGTACTGAGGGAGCGCCGCACTGTCGGAGGGTCAGTTCTGAGGGATTGCTGCACTGTCGGAGGGTCAGTACTGAGGGATTGCTGCACTGTCGGAGGGTCAGTACTGAGGGAGCGCCGCACTGTCGGAGGGTCAGTACTGAGGGAGTGCTGCACTGTCGGAGGGTCAGTACTGAGGGATTGCTGCACTGTCGGAGGGTCAGTACTGAGGGATTGCTGCACTGTCGGAGGGTCAGTACTGAGGGAGCGCTGCACTGTCGGAGGGTCAGTACTGAGGGAGTGCTGCACTGTCGGAGGGTCAGTACTGAGGGAGCGCTGCACTGTCGGAGGGTCAGTACTGAGGGATTGCTGCACTGTCGGAGGGTCAGTACTGAGGGAGCGCCGCACTGTCGGAGGGTCAGTACTGAGAGAGTGCTGCACTGTCGGAGGGTCCGTACTGAGGGATTGCAGCACTGTCGGAGGGTCAGTACTGAGGGAGCGCTGCACTGTCGGAGGGTCAGTACTGAGGGAGTGCTGCACTATCGGAGGGTCAGTACTGAGGGAGCGCTGCACTGTCGGAGGGTCAGTACTGAGGGAGCGCCGCACTGTCGGAGGGTCAGTACTGAGGGAGCACCGCACTGTCGGAGGGTCAGTACTGAGGGAGTGCCGCACTGTCGGAGGGTCAGTACTGAGGGAGTGCCGCACTGTCGGAGGGTCAGTACTGAGGGAGCGCCGCACTGTCGGAGGGTCAGTACTGAGGGAGCGCCGCACTGTCGGAGGATCAGTACTGAGGGTGCGCCGCACTGTCGGAGGGTCAGTACTGAGGGAGCGCCGCACTGTCGGAGGGTCAGTACTGAGGGAGCGCCGCACTGTCGGAGGGTCAGTACTGAGGGAGTGCTGCACTGTCGGAGGGTCAGTACTGAGGGAGTGCTGCACTGTCGGAGGGTCGGTACTGAGGGAGCGCTGCACTGTCGGAGGGTCAGTGCTGAGGGAGCGCTGCAAGGTCACAGTTGCTGTCCTATGTTAAAGGATGTTTTACTACATTACAGGCACTATATAAATGCAAGTTGTTGTTTGAAGGCACTGAGGATAATTGCATTTCTCTGCTTCATTCTGACGTTTACCAAGTTAGTTTAGTTAACACTATCACATCAACCTCCTGAGGCGGTTCTGTGTTGTGATGTAAACGTATTATTGTTGGTGCTTGAATCCCTCACTGTGTGTGTACCAAGATAGTGCTTCTCATTAATTCCTACAGGAGATACCTCCCCTCCAAAATCTCACTTTCACCCAGTGCTGAACGCCCTTGGTAATCGGACATTGATCGGAGCACTCAGTTAACATTTGTCCGTCTGTGCTCAGGAGTTTGGCAGGAATTCAGTTGAATTTCTCATTCTCCCTTCTGTCTCTGTGTCTTTGTCTGTGTGTCTCTCTCTCTGTCTCTCTCTTTGTGTGTGTGTATCTCCATCTCTCATTGTCCATCTCTTTGTACGTGTATCTCTCTCTGTCTGTCTGTGTGTGTCTTTCTGTCTGTCTCTAACTCCCTCTGTCTCCGTGTGTATCTCTCGATGTGTCTGTCTCTCTCTGTCTCTGCCTCTCTTTGCCTGTGTCTCTCTATCTGCGTGCCTGTGGATCGCTGTCTCTGTGTCACTCTTTGTGTCTCACTCTGTGCCTGTCCCTCACTCTGTTTCTATCTGTTTGTGTACATGCAAGTGTCTTTGTCTTTGTATCTCGCCATCTCTGTATCTCCATCTCTCTGCCTGTTCTTGTGCCTTTCTGGACATGTCTGTCTGTCTGTGTCTGTCTATCTATTTGTCTGTCTGTCTACATATCTGTCTGTGTCTGTCTATCTGTCTGTCTTTCTGTCTATCTATCTGTCTGTCTGTCTGTCTCTGTGTCTATCTCAGTTTTTGTCATTTAATACACCGATTAATTTGTTAGCATCAAATTCCTGTGAGCATCATTTTACCAAAGTTGTTCATTTTTTTTGTCCCCCCTCCTGATTGGAAGTGGAAGATGAGACTGACACCTGAGGCTCTCCTGGGGAGCCATGTTGTGGAGATGCCGGTGATGGACTGGGGTTGACAATTGTAAACAATTTTACAACACCAAGTTATAGTCCAGCAATTTTATTTTAAATTCACAAGCTTTCGGAGGCTTCCTCCTTCCTCAGGTGAATGTTGTTGGAAACGTTGGAACGTTTTCCAACAATGTTCACCTGAGGAAGGAGGAAGCCTCCGAAAGCTTGTGAATTTAAAATAAAATTGCTGGACTATAACTTGGTGTTGTAAAATTGTTTACAATCCCCTGGGGAGCTGATTGTTATATTGTTTGTCGTCCACCTCCACGTTTCCTGCCTGTGGACCAGAATGTTTGTGACAGCCTGTGTGATTTTGGAGAGTTTTCCCTGTCACCTGCCTCCGCGGAGCCAGGCGTTGGCAGGAGAGGCCCCACCTGCTTCCAGCACGTCTCTACATATGTCTTGCTGGAGGCTGAGTCGCCATCGTGGCACTGGGCCTGAGTCCCTTATTAAAGGCTCTCAAGCAATTCAAAACCAGCCTTTATTGCGTTTTGAAGTGCAGACTCCAGTACTTTGACATAGGAGCAGGAGGAGGCCATTCTGCCCCTTGAGTCTGTTCTGACATTCGATTAGATCATGGCTGATCTGTATCGTAACTCTATTTACCCGCCTTTGCTCGATATCCCTCGATGCCCTGACCCAACAAAAATCTATCGATCTCCGAATTAAAACTTACAATTGACCCCCATCATCCACAGCCTTTTTTGGGGGAAGAGAGTTCCAGATTTCCACCCCCCTTTGTGTACGGGTAGCATAGTGGTTATGTTACTGGACTAGTAATCCGGAGTCATGAGTTCAAATCCCGCCACGGCAGCTGGGGAATTGAAATTCAATTAATTAAATAAAATTCTGGAATTAAAATACTAGTATCACTAATGGTGGCCATGAAACTACCGGATTGTCGTAAAAACCCATCTGGTTCACGAATATCCTTTCAGGAAGGAAACCTGCCGTCCTTACCTGGTCTGGCCGATATGTGACTCCAGGCCCACAGCAATGTGGTTGATTCTTAATTGCCCTCTGAAATGGCCGAGCAAGCCACTCAGTTGTAAAATCTCGCCAAAAAAGTCAAAATAAGACTAAAACCGTACGGACCACTAGGCACTGGACTTGACAAAGGCAAACCAAGCCCAGTCGACCCTGCAAAGTCCTCCTCACTAACATCTGGGGACTTGTGCTAAAATTGGGAGAGCTGTCCCACAGACTAGTCAAGCAACAGCCTGACATAGCCATACTCACCGAATCATACCTTTCAGCCAAGGTCCCAGACTCTTCCATCACCATCCCTGGGTATGTCCTGGTCCCACTGGCAGGACAGACCCACCAGAGGTGGCGGTACAGTGATATACAGTCAGGAGGGAGTGGCCCTGGGAGTCCTCAACATTGACTCTGGACCCCATGAAATCTCATGGCATCAGGTCAAACATGGGCAAGGAAACCTCCTGCTGATTACCACCTACCGCCCTCCCTCAGCTGATGAATCAGTCCTCCTCCATGTTGAGCACCACTTGGAGGAAGCACTGAGGGCAGCAAGGGCACAAAATGTACTCTGGGTGGGGGACTTCAATGTCCATCACCAAGAGTGGCTCGGTAGCACCACTACTGACCGAGCTGGCCGGGTCCTGAAGGACATGGCTGCTAGGCTGGGCCTGCGGCAGGTGGTGAGCGAACCAACACGAGGGAAAAACTTACTTGACCTCGTCCTCACCAATCTACCTGTCGCAAATGCATCTGTCCATGACAGTATTGGTAGGAGTGACCACCGCACAGTCCTCGTGGAGATGAAGTCCCGTCTTCGCACTGAGGACACCATCCAACGTGTTGTGTGGCACTATCACCGTGCTAAATGGGATAGATTCAGAACAGATCTAGCAGCTCAAAACTGGGCATCCATGAGGCACTGTGGGCCATCAGCAGCAGCAGAATTGTATTCCAGCACAATCTGTAACCTCATGGCCCGGCATATTCCTCACTCTACCATTACCAACAAGCCAGGGGATCAACCCTGGCTCAATGAGGAGTGTAGAAGAGTATGCCAGGAGCAGCACCTGGTGTACCTAAAAATGAGGTGCCAACCTGGTGAAGCTACAACTCAGGACTACATGCATGCTAAACAGCTGAAGCAACATGCTATAGACAGAGCTAAGCGATTCCACAACCAACGGATCAGATCAAAGCTCTGCAGTCCTGCCACATCCAGTCGTGAATGGTGGTGGACAATTAAACAACTAACGGGAGGAGGAGGCTCTGTAAACATCCCCATCCTCAATGTTGGTGGAGTCCAGCACGTGAGTGCAAAAGACAAGGCTGAAGTGTTTGTAACCATCTTCAGCCAGAAGTGTTGAGTGGATAATCCATCTCAGCCTCCTCCCGATATGCCCAGCATTACAGAAGCCAGTCTTCAGCCAATTTGATTCACTCCACATGATATCAAGAAATGGCTGAGTGCATTGGATACAGCAAAGGCTATGGGCCCCGACAACATCCTGGCTGTAGTGCTGAAGACTTGTGCTCCAGAACTAGCCACGCCTCTAGCCAAGCTGTTCCAGTACAGCTACAACACTGGCATCTACCCGACAATGTGGAAAATTGCCCAGGTATGTCCTGTCCACAAAAAGCAGGACAAATCCAATCCGGCCAATTACCGCCCCATCAGTCTACTCTCAATCATCAGCAAAGTGATGGAAGGTGTCGTCGACAGTGCTATCAAGCGGCACTTACTCACCAATAACCTGCTCACTGATGCTCAGTTTGGGTTCCGCCAGGACCACTCGGCTCCAGACCTCATTACAGCCTTGGTCCAAACATGGACAAAAGAGCTGAATTCCAGAGGTGAGGTGAGAGTGACTGCCCTTGACATCAAGGCAGCATTTGACCGAGTGTGGCACCAAGGAGCCCTAGTAAAATTGAAGTCAATGGGAATCCGGGGGAAAACTCTCCAGTGGCTACCTAGCACAAAGGAAGATGGTAGTGGTTGTTGGAGGCCAATCATCTCAGCCCCAGGGCATTGCTGCAGGAGTTCCTCAGGGCAGTGTCCTAGGTACAACCATCTTCAGCTGCTTCATCAATGACCTTCCCTCCATCATAAGGTCAGAAATGGGGATGTTCGCTGATGATTGCACAGTGTTCAGTTCCATTTGCAACCCCTCAAATAATGAAGCAGTCCGAGCCCGCAGGCAGCAAGACCTGGACAACATCCAGGCTTGGGCTAATAGGTGGCAAGTAACATTCGTGCCAGACAAGTGCCAGGCAATGACCATCTCCAACAAGAGGGAGTCTAACCACCTCCCCTTGACATTCAACGGCATTACCATCGCCGAGTCCCCCACCATTAACATCCTGGGGGTCACCATTGACCAGAAACTTAACTGGACCAGCCATATAAATACTGTGGCTACAAGAGCAGGTCAGAGGCTGGGTATTCTGCGGTGAGTGACTCATCTCCTGACTCCCCAAAGCCTTTCCACCATCTACAAGGCACAAGTCAGGAGTGTGATGGAATACTCTCCACTTGATTGGATGAGTGCAGCTCCAACAACACTCAAGAAGCTCGACACCATCCAGGACAAAGCAGCCCACTTGATTGGCACCCCATCCACCACCCTAAACATTCACTCCCTTCACCACAGTCGCACAGTGGCTGCAGTGTGTACCATCCACAGGATGCACTGCAGCAACTCGCCAAGGCTTTTTTGACAGCACCTCCCAAACCCGCGACCTCTACCACCTAGAAGGACAAGGGCAGCAGGCACATGGGAACAACACCACCTGCACGTTCCCCTCCAAGTCACACACCATCCTGACTTGGAAATATATCACCGTTCCTTCATCGTCACTGGGTCAAAATCCTGGAACTTCCCTTCCTAACAGCACTGTGGGAGAACCTTCACCACACGGACTGCAGCGGTTCAAGAAGGCGGCTCACCACCACCTTCTCAAGGGCAATTAGGGATGGGCAATAAATGCTGGCCTCGCCAGCGACGCCCACATGCCATGAACGAATAAAAAAAAGAAATGCTTCCTGACATCACCACTGAACGGCCATACTCTAATTTTAAGATTGTGCCCCCTTGTTCTGGACTCCCCCGACCAGAGGAAATAGTTTCTCTGCATCTACCCTATCAAATCGTCAACACCATTCCAGAGAAGCACACCAGCTGTGTTCAAACATCTGTCTGCCTGATGTCTGCTCTGTCGGTGCCTTTGAGCCTATGATGTTGTAAAACTGCTCTATGGTGGCCTCTGGAATAGAGAACCTTTCTTGCTGTCCAGGTCTTCAGATCGACCTAGACCAGCTCACACTCTCTTGTGCAATGGCACAAGTGAATGGTTCAATTATTTGCATTTATATAGCGCCTTTCATTTTGAAAAACATCCCAAGGCGTTTCACAGAAGCAATCAGACAAAGATTGACACCGAGGCAAAGAAGGAGATATTGGGACAGGTTGGTCAAAGAAGTAGGTTTTAAGGAGGGTCTTAAAGAAGGAGAGAGAGGCTGAGAGGTTGTTTCCCCTGGCTGGAGTGTATCGAACTTGGGGGCATAGCACAGGATAAGTGGTCGGCCATTTAAGATTGAGATGAGGAGGAATTTCTTCACTCAGAGGGGCATGAATATTTGCAATTTTCTCCCCCAAAGGCTGTGGATGCTCAGTCATTGAGTATATGCAAGACTGAGATCAATAGATTTTTGGACTCTAGGGGAATTAAAGGATATGGGGATTGGGTGGGAAAGTAGATTTGAGGTTGAGGATCAGCCATGATCTTGTTGAATGGCGGAGCAGGCTCGAGGGGCCGTGTGGCCTACTCCTGCTCCTACTTCTTATGTTCTTATGTTTGCATGAGATGCAGGGAGGTTTAGGGAGAGAATTCTGGAGCGTGGGGTCTAGACAGCTGAAGGCACGGCCGCCAATGGTGGGGTGAAGGGAGTGGGGGATGTACAAGAGGCCGGAGTCAGAGGAATGCAGAGGTTGGTTGTAGGGCTGGAGGAAGTTACAGAGATGGGGGGGGGGGGAAGGATTTGGAAAAGGGGATGAGAATTTTAAATTTGAAGCATTGGAGGACCGGGAGCCAATGTAGGTCAGCAAGCACAGGGGGTGATGGGAGAACGGGACTTGGTGCGAGTTAGGATACGGGGGGGGCAGCAGAGTTTTGGATGAGCTCAAGTTTACGGAGGGTGGAAGTGGGAGGCCGGCCAGGGGAGGATTGGTATAGTCGAGTCTAGAGGTAACAAAGGCACGGATGAGGGTTTCAGCAGCGGATGAGCTGAGGTAGGGGCGGAGACGGGTGGAAGTAAGCGACCTTTATGATGGAGAGGATGTGGGGTCGAAAGTTCAGCCCGGGGTCAAATAGGGTGCAAAAATCTGGTTCAACCAGTTCATGTTTGCGAAGTGTCCTCCATTTCATTAATGTTCCCCTGACATCAGAATCTACAAAGTGACTTGTGGGGCCCTCTAACTGCCCAGTTCCTCGACCTACCCTGGCTTCCGCTGCCTCGAGTGCCCCTTCCTCATCCCCTGCGCTGCCTCGTAAAACTCAGTAACATCCGACCAATACTGTCTGATTGGACTGATGCCTCTGGGCAAATTAGACATCGTAAAACTGGCACAACGAGGGCCGATCTCGAGGACCGACCTCCCGTGGATAAAAAGACGTCCAATTTGATAATTGGGTCGGGCCATTTATCAGGCGCCCCCACCAGCCGCCTAAAAGAGGCCCCTTACACATGGAGCCTGTTTTAGGTCCATTGGCAGAAATTCCTTTGGGATAAATCCCCCGATCCACAGTATCGCGATTGGCCCCCTCCTCACTGCTGCTCCACCCAACACTTCCATCCCCACCCGCAACCCGACATCCCCCCAACCCCACCCCACCCCCTGACCCCCACCCACAACCCCACCCCACCCCCTGACCCCCACCCACAACCCCACTCCCCCCCGACCCCCACCCACAACCCCACTCCCCCCCGACCCCCACCCACAACCCCACTCCCCCCCGACCCCCACCCACAACCCCACTCCCCCTCGACCCCCACCCACAACCCCACATCCCCCAACCCCACCCACAACCCCACCCCCTGACCCCCACCCACAACCCCACTCCCCCCGACCCCCACCCACAACCCCACTCCCCCCCGACCCCCACCCACAACCCCAACCCACCCCCTGACCCCCACCCACAACCCCACTCCCCCCGACCCCCACCCACAACCCCACTCCCCCCCGACCCCCACCCACAACCCCAACCCACCCCCTGACCCCCACCCCAACCCCACATCCCCACCCACAACCCCACCCCCTACCCCGTCCATATCCCCATCCCCATCCCAATCTCCACCCTCATCCCCACCCACCCATCACCCCCCACCCTCACGCTCACTCCCACTCCCTCACATCCAAAAACCCCACCCTCACCCCCATCCCACCCACGCCCAACCCCACCCTCCCACCACCCCACCCTGACCCCCACCCCCACTCCCTCAGCCCCAGCCCTAACCCCCCCCACACACCCCCATCCCCCCACACCCCCCCCACCCCCCCGACTCTGGGATTTAGAAACACCAGATTGAAGTGTCACTCGAACCAACAACTTAAGAAAAACAAAAGTTGAAAACAACAGATTGCTCTGAGCTCGGGAGCCGGCCACTCAGCTCATCGACTCTCCACCGACACACGACTCCTGCTTTAATTATTAATCATTGTATAAATTATACACTGACAGCCGTCAGAGCAGAGCAGCCTGGTGATCAACAAGCAGATCTGAGCCCTTCCTAGATCGCCTGGACAGGCCTCAGGATCTGCTTGGGAGCAGGAAGAGGCCATTCAGCCCCTCAAGCCTGTTAGAATCATAGCATCGTACAGCACAGAAGGAGGCCATTCAGCCCATTATGCTTGTGCCAGCTCTTTGAAAGAGTTATCCAATTAAATGATACCGTAGCTTCAGGCAAGATGCGTGGTTAAACGCAAATATCCAGAAGTTGCTGTCTGAGATGTGATACTTTACTGTTAGCTTCGCGAAAGCAGCATCTCGCCCATGAATTTTAAAAGTTAAATTTTACATTTAAATTTGTATTTTTCTTTCTGTCTTTTTTCTCTCTCTCTCTTAATCCAATCTTTTTTCCTCTCTCTTTATTTCTCTTTCTGTATCTGATTTGACATTGAAATTTTTTATTCGTTCATGGGATGTGGGCGTCGCTGGCGAGGCCGGCATTTATTGCCCATCCCTAATTGCCCCTTGAGAAGGTGGTGGTGAGCCGCCTTCTTGAACCGCTGCAGTCCGTGTGGTGAAGGTTCTCCCACAGTGCTGTTAGGAAGGGAGTTCCAGGATTTTGACCCAGCGACAATGAAGGAACAGCGATATATTTCCAAGTCGGGATGGTGTGTGACTTGGAGGGGAACGTGCAGGTGGTGTTGTTCCCATGTGCCTGCTGCTCTTGTCCTTCTAGGTGGTAGAGGTCGCGGGTTTGGGAGGTGATGTCGAAGAAGCCTTGGCGAGTTGCTGCAGTGCATCCTGTGAATGGTACACACTGCAGCCACAGTGCGCCGGTGGTGAAGGGAGTGAATGTTTAGGGTGGTGGATGGGGTGCCAATCAAGCGGGCTGCTTTGTCCTGGATGGTGTCGAGCGTCTTGAGTGTTGTTGGAGCTGCACTCATCCAGGCAAGTGGAGAGTATTCCATCACACTCCTGACTTGTGCCTTGTAGATGGTGGAAAGGCTTTGGGGAGTCAGGAGGTGAGTCACTCGCCGCAGAATACCCAGCCTCTGACCTGCTTTTGTAGCCACAGTATTTATGTGGCTGGTCCAGTTAGGTTTCTGGTCAATGGTGACCCCCAGGATGTTGATGGTGGGGGATTCGGCGATGATAATGCCGTTGAATGTCAAGGGGAGGTGGTTAGACTCTCTCTTGTTGGAGATGGTCATTGCCTGGCACTTGTCTGATGCGAATGTTAATTACCACTTATTAGCCCAAGCCTGGATGTTGTCCAGGTCTTGCTGCATGCGGGCTCGGACTGCTTCATTATCTGAGGGGTTGTGAATGGAACTGAACACTGTGCAATCATCAGCGAAAATCCCCATTTCTGACCTTATGATGGAGGGAAGGTCATTGATGAAGCAGCTGAAGATGGTTGGGCCTAAGACACTGCCCTGAGGAACTCCTGCAGCAATGCTCTGGGCTGAGATGATTGGCCTCCAACAACCACTATCATCTTCCTTTGTGCTAGGTATGATTCCAGCCACTGGAGAATTTTCCCCCGGATTCCCATTGACTTCAATTTTACTAGGGCTCCTTGGTGCCACACTCGGTCAAATGCTGCCTTGATGTCAAGGGCAGTCACTCTCACCTCACCTCTGGAATTCAGCTCTTTTGTCCATGTTTGGACCAAGGCTGTAATGAGGTCTGGAGCCGAGTGGTCCTGGCGGAACCCAAACTGAGCATCGGTGAGCAGGTTATTGGTGAGTAAGTGCCGCTTGATAGCACTGTCGACGACACCTTCCATCACTTTGCTGATGATTGAGAGTAGGCTGATGGGGCGGTAATTGGCCGGATTGGATTTGTCCTGCTCTTTGTGGACAGGACATACCTGGGCAATTTTCCACATTGTCGGGTGGATGCCAGTGTTGTAGCTGTACTGGAACAGCTTGGCTAGAGGCCCAGCTAGTTCTGGAGCACAAGTCTTCAGCACTACAGCTGGGATGTTGTCGGGGCCCATAGCCTTTGCTGTATCCAGTGCACTCAGCCGTTTCTTGATATCACGTGGAGTGAATCGAATTGGCCGAAGACTGGCTTCCGTGATGGTGGGGATATCGGGAGGAGGCTGAGATGGATCATCCACTCGGCACTTCTGGCTGAAGATGGTTGCAAACGCTTCAGCCTTGTCTTTTGCACTCACATGCTGGTCTCTGCCAACATTGAGAATGGGGATGTATTACAGAGCCATCTCCTCCCGTTAGTTGTTTAATTGTCCACCACCATTCACAACTGGATGTGGCAGGACTGCAGAGCTTTGATCTGATCCGTTGGTTGTGGAATCGCTTAGCTCTGTCTATAGCATGTTGCTTCCGCTGTTTAGCATGCATGTAGTCCTGAGTTGTAGCTTCACCAGGTTGGCACCTCATTTTTAGGTACGCCAGGTGCTGCTCCTGGCATGCTCTTCAACACTCCTCATTGAACCAGGGTTGATCCCCTGGCTTGTTGGTAATGGTAGAGTGAGGAATATGCCAGACCATGAGGTTACAGATTGTGCTGGAATACAATTCTGCTGCTGCTGATGGCCCACAGCGCCTCATGGATGCCCAGTTTTGAGCTACTTGATCTGTTCTGAATCTATCCCATTTAGCACGGTGGTAGTGCCACACAACACGCTGGATGGTGTCCTCAGTGCGAAGACGGGACTTCATCTCCACGAGGACTGTGCGGTGGTCACTCCTACCAATACTGTCATGGACAGATGCATCTGTGACAGGTAGATTGGTGAGGATAAGTAAGTTTTTCCCTCATGTTGGTTCGCTCACCACCTGCCGCAGGCCCAGTCTGGCAGTTATGTCCTTCAGGACTCGGCCAGCTCGGTCAGTAGTGGTGCTACTGAGCCACTCTTGGTGATGGACAATGAAGTTCCCCACCCAGAGTACATTCTGTGCCCTTGCTACCCTCAGTGCTTCTTCCAAGTGGTGTTCAACATGGAGGAGGACTGATTCATCAGCTGAGGGAGAGCGGTAGGTGGTAATCAGCAGGAGGTTTCCTTGCCCATTTTTTACCTGATGCCATGAGATTTCATGGGGTCCGGAGTCAATGTTGAGGACTCCCAGGGCCACTCCCTCCTGACTGTATATCACTGTACCGCCACCTCTGGTGGGTCTGTCCTCCCGGTGGGACAGGACATACCCTGGGATGGTGATGGAAGAGTCTGGGACCTTGGCTGAAAGATATGATTCTGTGAGTATGGCCATGTCAGGCTGTTGCTTGACTAGTCTGTGGGACAGCTCTCCCAATTTTGGCACAAGTCCCCAGATGTCCATGAGGAGGACTTTGCAGGGTCGACTGGGCTTGGATTTAGCCGTTGTCGTGTCCAGTGGTCTGTGCGGTTTTATTCTTATTATGACTTTTTTTAAGCGAGATTTTACAACTGAGTGGCTTGCTGGGCCATTTCAGAGGACAGTTAAGAATCAACCACATTGCTGTGGGTCTGGAGTCACATATAGGCCAGACCGGGTAAGGGCGGCAGGTTTCCTTCCCTAAAGGGCATTAGTGAACCAGATGGGTTTTTATGACAATCTGGTAGTTTCATGACCATCATTACTGATACTAGTTTGTTTTTAAAACCAGATTTTTATTTAATTGAATTTAAATTCCCAAGCTGCTGTGGCAGGATTTGAAGTCATGACTCTGGATTATTAGTCTAGGTCTCTGGATTACTAGTCCAGTAACATAACCACTATGCTACCGTACCCCTAAATTCCACCCCTTTATTTCACCCTCCTTCTCAGTCCTTCCTGTGATTATTTCCCAATCCTTAAATCCCACTGGTTTAAGGAGATACCCAGGTGTTCGCTCTCTTCACTCTGGTCCCAGATGCCCTGTTCCCTTAGTTCACCCATATCAGCTCGCACTTTCAGCAACTTTGTGGGCAAATTGTTTTTGATCTGTCGGGTGCAGGGACGAGTTTCGATGCCCCGTTCCAGCACAATCTGGCCCAACGTCAATCAATATAGTGGAGGAACGCTGCCCCCCGAAGGATCTGTAGCGTATTGATTTTTTGTTGGCAGGTGCACTCGCTTAGTGTGAGAAAGAAAGGATTTGCATTTCTATAGCGCCTTTCACGACCTCAGGACATCCCAACGCGCTTTACAGCCAATGAAGTACTTTTGAAGTGTAGTCACTGTTGTAATGTAGGAAATGCAGCAGCCAATTTGCGCACAGCAAGATCCCACAAACATCAATGTGATAAATGACCAGGTAATCCACTATTTATTTTAGTGATGTTTGTTGAGGGATAAATATTGGCCCCAGGACACCGGGGAGAACTCCCCTGCTCTCCTTCGAAATAGTGTCCTGGGATCATTTATGTCCACCTCAGAGGGCAGACGGGGCCTCGGTTTAATGTCTCATCCAAAAGACGGCACCTCCGACAGTGCAGCACTCCCTCCGTACTGGCACTGGGAGTGTCGGCCTGGATTATGTGCTCGAGTCTCTGGAGTGGGACTCGAGCCCACGACCTTCTGACTCAGAGGCGAGGGTGCTGCTCCGGTTTAAAAAGACACCTGGGAAGACTGAGTCTCCATTATTACACATATTGTAAAGCCATAATTACCTTTGCAGTGATGAGCTTGAAAGTGAGTCCAACACATGAATCGAAATATACATTTTGTGACTTCTTCAGTCATGGATTTTGCAGCCTGTCATTCTTTATGAATGAGGCTGGCATTTATGAATTTTGCAATAGGTCCTAATATCTCCTTATGTGCCTAGGTGTTAAATTTTGTTTGATAATCGCTCCTGTGAAGCACCTTGGGACGTTTTACTACGTTAAAGGCGCTATATAAATGCAAATTGTTGTTGTATCGACCTTATCCAACATCCACAGGTACTTTCTGCAGGAGGTTATTGGATCGTGTTCAGGAGCAGGACCCCTTCCGATTTCCTCCCCCCCTCCCCTCTCCCTAGTCCCAGGTCACCGAGGTTAATCGTAGCGATCTTAACCCAACCACACTGAGAGCATCTGAACCATCACTAGTTATAATTCTGGTTAGTTCACTGAACGAGCTGCAGTACCGCCGATGTCCTGTTAGTGGCAGTGCTGGCCCATTGGAAGTCAATGCTCTCAGCATCGCCACCTGGAGGGCTCGCCCGACACTGCAGCCCTGACTCTACAGGGTCAATTTACCTAAAGAAACATTATCACAGTAAATGTAATAAACAGAAAAATGTGAAGAATTGGGGGGGAGTTTAAATCAAATCAGATAATATCCACCAATTGGCAAAGACAAAACAGATATCATGGAAAAATGTCATTCGTAACCTATTAAAAATCAGACTTCTGTGTGCACTTCCTGTTGGTGCCACTTGACTTCCTGTTGTCACATTTTGGTCATAAATTTTTGTGTCAACTTTCTTCCATTATTGCAAAGAAACTACTGGACAATAACTGGCTGGTTCATCGTGGTTCATCTCCCGATTCTTCACAGTGCAGTTTGAAAACTAAACATCGCCCTAGTGCCAATCTTCTGTGTTTCTTACTTATTCTGGAACTCCGACGAGGTCCTTCCCCACTGGCAGGAGCACAGGAGGAGAACGGCTGCTGAACTTCCACCAACTCATCCTTGTGTTCAAATCCCCCCGTGGCCTCGCACTCCCCCCCCGCCCCCCTCACTATCTCTGTAACCTCCTCCAGCCCTACAACCCTCCGAGATCTCTCCGCTCCTCCAATTCTGGCCACTTGCGAATCCCCCCACCCCCCTCCGATTTTCATCGCTCCACCATTGGCGGCCGTGCCTTCAGCTGCCTCGGCCCTGAGCTCTGGAATTCCCTCCCTAAACCTCTCCGCCTCTCTCTCTCCTCCTTTAAGACGCTCCTTAAAACCTACCTCTTTGGCCAAGCTTTTGGTCGCCTGTCCTAATATCTCCTGATGTGGCTCGGTGTTAAATTTTGTTTGATAATCGCTCCTGTGAAGCGCCTTGAGACATTTTACTGCATTAAAGGCGCTATATAAATGCAAGTTGTTGCTGTTGTCAAGATGTGTCTGTCAGGGTCAAATGGTGTGTAAATGGGACAGGTGTGAGCGAGTGAGTGTGAGGCAGGTAGTAGCAGGAAGAAGTTGAGTGAAGTGCTGAGCTGCTGTGATTGGAGGAGAGTGATGGGAAGCGGGGAAGGGTTGAGTTGTGAGTGTTGGGATGACAGGTGGTGCGGGGCCGAGCAGGGAGTACCAGAGGTGTGAGTGAGACTGTTAGCTGGCGAGGCCAGCATTTATTGCCCATCCCTAATTGCCCTTGAGAAGGTGGTGGTGAGCCGCCTTCTTGAACCGCTGCAGTCCGTGTGGTGACGGTTCTCCCACAGTGCTGTTAGGAAGGGAGTTCCAGGATTTTGACCCAGTGACGATGAAGGAACGGCGATATATTTCCAAGTCAGGATGGTGTGTGACTTGGAGGGGAACGTGCAGGTGGTGTTGTTCCCATGTGCCTGCTGCTCTTGTCCTTCTAGGTGGTAGAGGTTGCGGGTTTGGGAGGTGCTGTCGAAGAAGCCTTGGCGAGTTGCTGCAGTGCATCCTGTGGATGGTACACACTGCAGCCACAGTGCGCCGATGGTGAAGGGAGTGAATGTTTAGGGTGGTGGATGGGGTGCCAATCAAGTGGGCTGCTTTGTCCTGGATGGTTCTTGAGTGTTGTTGGTGCTGCACTCATCCAAGCAAGTGGAGAGTATTCCATCACACTCCTGACTTGTTCCTTGTAGATGGTGGAAAGGCTTTGGGGAGTCAGGAGGTGAGTCACTCGCCACAAAATACCCAGCCTCTGACATGCTCTTGTAGCCACAGTATTTATATGGCTGGTCCAGTTAAGTTTCTGGTCAATGGTGACCCCCAGGATGTTGATGGTGGGGGATTTGGCGATGGTAATGCCGTTGAATGTCAAGGGGAGGTGGTTAGACTCTCTTTTGTTGGAGATGGTCATTGCCTGGCACTTGTCTGGCGCGAATGTTACTTGCCACTTATCAGCACAAGCCTGGATGTTGTCCAGGTCTTGCTGCATGCGGGCACGGACTGCTTCATTATTTGAGGGGTTGCAAATGGAACTGAACACTGTGCAATCATCAGCGAACATCCCCATTTAATCAGCAGCTCTGGTGCGATTATCGAAGGACTGGTGATTTTGCAGCCTGGTCCTGGGCACCGTGCTCCTGGCATTGACCTGCTCCGCCATCTCCGCCTGCTGGTCCTGGGCACCGTGCTCCTGGCATTGACCTGCTCCGCCACCTCCGCCCGCTGGTGCTGGGCACCGTGCTCCTGGCATTGACCTGCTCCACCACCTCCGCCCGCTGGTCCTGGGCACCGTACTCCTGGCATTGACCTGCTCCGCCACCTCCGCCCGCTGGTGCTGGGCAACTTGCCTTGAAACCCTTCTCCCATCAGGAGGAAGCAGCAGCTTCCTTCTCCTGGTCACCTCCTTCACGAGGACCCCCCAGTGCAGCGTCAGAAAGCCCTCCTGCACCCCCTCGACCGCTGAACTTAACAGCGATGACAGCAGCCAAAGTGCACCTTCCCTTTAAGAGGGGCAGGCTGCCTTTAAATGGTGTCACTGATGCTCGATTTCAGGCCAACCTCACCCTTCCCCCAGTCAGCCAGCTTCCAATAAAGAAAGAGAAGAAAGACTTGCATTTATATAGCGCCTTTCACAACCTCAGGACGTCCCAAAGCATTTCACCGCCGATGAAGTACATTTTGAAGTGTAGTCACTGTTGTAATGTAGGAAACCCTGCAGCTGATTTGCGCACAGCAAGATCCCAGAAAATTCAATGTGATAATGACCGGATCACTTGTTATTTAGCAATGTTGGTTGAGGGATAAATATTGGCCCCAGGACACCGGGGAGAACTCTCCTGCTCATCTTTGAAATTGCGGCCGTGAGATTTTTTACCTCCACCCGAGAGGGCAGACGGGGCCTCGATTTAACATCTCATCCGAAAGACGTCACCTCTGCCAGTGAAGCACTCCCTCAGTACTGCGCTGGGAGTGTCGGCCTGGATTATGGGGTCGTCGGCGCTGGTAGCTCATCAATAATAATCCAACGAGGCCCGTGTTGCAATCTCGTGCGTGCCTCTCGCTGACCGTCCTCGGCCGCGTGTCCTGCGAGTGTAGCCCGGCTCATTCCGCGAGTTGAATCTCTCCCCCAATGTCTTTGTACTTCCAAAAAAAAAACGCCCATCGAAGCCGACTAAGTTATTTCCACCTGCTTTTGTTGGCTGTTAGAAGAGGCCGATGTTAATCGTGTACACTTGTGAGACACAGGTATGAATTTCTAACACAAATCTTATTTTTAAATTCATTCTGGGGGATGTGGGTGTCACTGGCAGGGCTGGCATTTATTGCTCATCTCTAGTTGCCCTCAGAAGGTAGTGGTGGGTTTCCATTGGATGTTGTGTGCGTGGATTTTCAAAAGGCATTTGTTACGGTGACAAACTGGAGTCTTGTTAATGAACTAAAGAGCCGTGGTATTGAAGGGGATTGTGGCTGGAGGGATAGGCAGTTGGTAAATGGACAGAGAACACAGAGCAATGGTTAATGGGCGTGTTTGATTAACGCATGTAATGGATGAGCTGCCTCATCCATGCCTTTCTTACCTCCAGACTCGACTATTCCAACGCTCTCCTGGCCGGCCTCCCATCTTCCACCCGCCGTAAACTTGAGCTCATCCAAAACTCTGCTGCCCCGTATCCTAACTCGCACCGAGTCTTGTTCACCCATCACCCCCTGTGCTCGCTGACCTACATTGGCTCCCAGTCCGGGAACGCCTCGATTTTAAAATTCTCATTCTTGTTTTCAAATCCCTCCATGGCCCTCGCCCCCTCCATATCTCTGTAACCTCCTCCAGTCCTTCAATCCTCCGAGATCTCTGCGCTCCTCCAATTCTGGCCTCTTGCACATTCCTTATTTTCATCGCTCCACCATTGGCGGCCGTGCCTTCAGCTGCCCGGGCCCTAAGCTCTGGAATTCCCTCCCTGAACCTCTCCGCCTCTCTCTCCTCTTTAAGATGCTCCTTAAAACCTACCTCTTTGACCAAGCTTTTGGTCACCTGTCCTAATATCTCCTTGAGTGGCTCGGTGTCAAATTTTGTTTGATAATCGCTCCTGTGAAGCACCTTGGGACGTTTTACTATGTTTAAGGCGCTATATAAATGGGAGTTGTTGTTTCAGATTGGTGGGATGTAAACAGTGGTGACCCCTAGGGGTCAGTGTTGGGGCCATTCCTTTCTCAATACATATCATCATCATCATCATACATCTTGCAGTTCTGGCGAAAGGTCCTCGACCTGAAACATTAACTCTGTTTCTTTCTCCACAGACGCTGCCTCACTTGCTGAGCTTCTCCAGCATTTTCAGTTTTTATTTCAGATTTCCAGCATCTGCAGTATTTTGCTTTTGATCATCAACATTGGACGTCCTGTCACTGCTCTTCACGCTAAGACAGGGGTTTGAACCCTGGTTTGTGCCTCGGACTGCCCTTGGACGCGCACTGCTCCCAGTATGGTCCTAAAATGGCAAACGGGGCCCTCTGTACGGCGCAGGAACCCGATTTCCATTTTAAAGGGGCCCTGCCATCTGACCCTGGGGGGTGCCCTGCGATAGACTCTGTGGGGGGGGGGGAAGACAGTAGGAACGGGGCAGTAAGTCATTCCCCGCCATTTTCAGGGAGCTACCCCCCTCGTTTTCGGCGGGTGGGAGGCCTCGAAGTCTCCCTCACTGTTCGGGATTGAGACCCTTGGCTCAAAGTTTAATGGATCCGGGCTCTTGGAGCAAGTTCCCAAAGGGCTTTCTTTCAGAAAATTAAATTTTGGGATCCAGTATATGAGTAATTTGTGGCATGACGTGTGGTGAGTGTAACAGGCTCGGGAGGAACAGGTGACTTTGGACCTATGGTTCCCAAAGCTCTCCCCCACTGGGGGTTTTCCTCACCTCATGTCTGGGTCTGTTGGAGACTCATTGATGGAGATTGATTGCTCTGATTAGTCAACAACTCCATTATTATTGTATCGAGCGAGTACCCAGATAGTAGGAGGTGAACTGGACGGACCGGGGTCTTCTCTCTTCCAGCGATTCCTATGTTTTATTGGCACCTTCAGGAGAGGAGGGGGGAGAAATAGATCGAAAACCATAATAAACAGATAGATTCGACTGGCTTATAATTCCAGTTATCAGCTCCCTGGGTCGGAGTGAGGAGCTGGGGCTGGATTGGCAGACGGTGGCAGCAGTGATGTGTCCGGGAGGCTGTGATTTTGCTTCCACAGCAAGTTGAAGAAATGTGTTGGATCCCAGTTGTTGAGTCAGCTGGTGGAGTGACAGGAATGAGTGACAGGAGAGGGCAGCACATTTTCATCCTGCTGTGCAAATCAGCTTAATTGCAACAGAGAAAGAAACTGCAACTTGGGTCCAGTGATGGCTGTGGGGCAATTTCAACTTTACTGAAGCCAGCGTTTTTTTTATCCTGAGGTGCGTGCAGAAATGAGATGCTGTGGGATGGGGGTTTGGCAGCAAGGAACAAGAAGGATTCTGTTGCTTGTTAGTTGAACGCTTGTTCACCTCTAACCTACTCTCTCTCTCTCTCTCTCTCTCTCTCCATTGTAACTTTCCGTGCCTCTCTATTTCACCAACACTGGTGTGGTCTGTGCTCCTTTGAACTTTCCTCTCTTGTTCTTCTAAGCCCCAAATATCGTGGCCTGTACGTTCATCCACCTCCCTGAACCTTCACTGTCTCCTCCATTAACATATCTCTCCCAGGACCTCAATAAGTACAACTCCTTCCGCCAGATTTTAACTCTGGGCCTGTTTTGGGCGGGTGTACAATTCTGTGAGTTAGAAACTCATCCACTGGTCCAGAAATGGGACATCCCACTCAGTACATCTCCCCCAACACCGATCCCCGGGACCCCCACTCAGTCCATCTCCCCCCAGCACTGATCCCCGGGACCCCCACTCAGTCCATCTCCCCCCAGCACTGATCCCCGGGACCCCCACTCAGTCCATCTCCCCCCAGCACCGATCCCCGGGAGACCCCACTCAGTACATCTCCCCCCAGCACCGATCCCTGGGACCCCCACTCAGTCCATCTCCCCCAACACTGATCCCCGGGAGACCCCACTCAGTACATCTCCCCCAACACCGATCCCCGGGACCCCCACTCAGTCCATCTCCCCCAACACTGATCCCCGGGAGACCCCACTCAGTACATCTCCCCCAGCACCGATCCCTGGGACCCCCACTCAGTCCATCTCCCCCAACACTGATCCCCGGGAGACCCCACTCAGTCCATCTCCCCCAACACTGATCCCCGGGAGACCCCACTCAGTACATCTCCCCCCAGCACCGATCCCTGGGACCCCCACTCAGTACATCTCCCCCAACACCGATCCCCGGGACCCCCACTCAGTCCATCTCC
Organism: Heptranchias perlo; assembly: GCF_035084215.1. Taxonomy (NCBI): domain Eukaryota; kingdom Metazoa; phylum Chordata; class Chondrichthyes; order Hexanchiformes; family Hexanchidae; genus Heptranchias; species Heptranchias perlo. The sequence goes on from NC_090343.1 coordinate 3,542,710, forward strand.
CCCCAGCACTGATCCCCGGGACCCCCCACTCAGTACATCTCCCCCCAGCACTGATCCCCGGGACCCCCACTCAGTCCATCTCCCCCAGCACTGATCCCCGGGACCCCCCACTCAGTACATCTCCCCCAGCACCGATCCCCAGGACCCCCCACTCAGTACATCTCCCCCCAGCACTGATCCCCGGGACCCCCACTCAGTCCATCTCCCCCAGCACTGATCCCCAGGACCCCCCACTCAGTACATCTCCCCCCAGCACCGATCCCCGGGACCCCCACTCAGTCCATCTCCCCCCAGCACTGATCCCCGGGACCCCCACTCAGTCCATCTCCCCCAGCACTGATCCCCGGGAGACCCCACTCAGTACATCTCCCCCAGCACCGATCCCCAGGACCCCCCACTCAGTCCATCTCCCCCAGCACTGATCCCCAGGACCCCCCACTCAGTCCATCTCCCCCAACACTGATCCCCGGGAGACCCCACTCAGTACATCTCCCCCCAGCACTGATCCCCGGGAGACCCCACTCAGTCCATCTCCCCCAACACTGATCCCCGGGAGACCCCACTCAGTACATCTCCCCCCAGCACTGATCCCCGGGACCCCCACTCAGTACATCTCCCCCAACACTGATCCCCGGGAGACCCCACTCAGTACATCTCCCCCCAGCACTGATCCCCGGGAGACCCCACTCAGTCCATCTCCCCCAACACTGATCCCCGGGAGACCCCACTCAGTCCATCTCCCCCCAGCACTGATCCCCGGGAGACCCCACTCAGTCCATCTCCCCCAACACTGATCCCCGGGACCCCCCACTCAGTACATCTCCCAGCCTGACATCAGTCCTCCAACCAGTACCCGCTGCTACTTCCCTTAGTTAATTCCTTATCCGCCTGTAAGATTCCCTTAGGATAGACGCAGCCTTAAACCACGTGGAGCAGCCTCTCGTGTGGAACTCTCTGGAAGGTTTTCTGAAAGCCGAGGTACACTGCTCCCCGACATCCACTTAGTATGTCACTTGCTCAAAAGACTCCCGGCAGTCAGTCAGGAACTAACTATCCCTCCGAAAACAAGTGGGTTGCCTCCAGTCTTCACAGGGTTAATTGGATATAATGGCAAAGCTTTTTTGCACACACGCTGAACTTTGTTGTCATGGCTACAGTCAGGCGATGTTGTGCCCAAACCATCTGTTGCTGACTAGACAGCGTCTATGCAAAGAAAACTTTGGTCTTTTAACCGGGGAGGTTACTCCAAACCGAGTCTCTGTTCTGTAAACAAAGAATGAAGCATGGAGAGAGGAGCTTAGACCGAGGCACGGACATCAGAGGCTCAGATGTCGGCAGGCCACTCCCCTCAGCTCTTTCCTCCGTGTAATCAGCTTCACAATCATAAGGAACCTTTTCAAAAACCAGTCCCTGAGTGTGGTGCGAAGATCATCAGGGCGGCTCTCTCCGGGGCTGCGTCAGCTTTTCAAAAAAGGAGCATTTTTTGAAAAAAGAACACTGTTAGAATTATTGCTCTCAAACCAAATTAAATCAACGGATTTGGTAAAAGGTCACACAGCTTTATAAGAGGAGGAAGCAACCAACAACACCAACTTGCATTTGTGTAGCGCCTTCAACGTAGTAAAAACGTCCCAAGGCTCTTCGCAGGAGCGTAAATCAGAGAAAAAAACTGACGCCGAGCCAAAAAAAGAAGGTCGTAGAATAATCTTGGCCAACGAGGGAGGTTTTAAAGAGCGAATTAAAGCAGGAGAGAGAGGCGGGGAGGTTTAGGGAGGGAATTCCAGAGCTTAGGGCCCAGGCAGCTGAAGGCACGGCCGCCAATGGTGGAGCGATGAAAATCGGGGATGGTAGAAGGCGAACTAGATGGACCTTGGCCTTTTTGCGTCCAGCAATTCCTATCTTTCTATTCCGGGAGTAGAGGTCCAGCTGTGCCTGTACTTTATCCGTGTTCCCATTCTTTATGCATGAGACTAAGCACTGACTGCCAGCAGGTACGGGAGGTGGCACATTCGAGGCAACTCCAAAACTGGCCTCACCTGACATGCCTTCTCCAGGAATTGCCGGGAGGGTGGAATCGCCCTGAGGGTGGACCCCAGCGATAGTGTGCCTGACACCCGGTCCTCCCCGCTACCCTCCCCAACTCCATCCCCACTGCGATCAGCAAACTCCAAAAGAGAGATTTTTTTTAAACAAACGTTGTGCTGTTTAAAGATAACGATGAGATGAATGCTTCCTGATCAGCCATGACGGGCTGTCGCATCACACGGACCCAGGGCCGAGATTAGCCACGTGGGGTCACGCCTGATTACACCGGGCCTGCGACCAGCTTTGTCACAAGTGCACGTGCCGCAAAGAGCAGCAAAGTAAAACCAACAGTCGGGAGAGAAAGGTCAAAGCAAGAAGCCAAGGAAATCTGAGTCTAACAGTGGACGGAGTTAATGAATTGACAGCTCGATATATGTATGTGCAGTAAAGCTTACAGTCAAGACTTCCAACAGTGTCAGCTGTGGATCAGTGGGCAGCACTCTCGCCTCTGAGTCAGAAGGTTGTAGGTTTAAGTCCCACTCCAGAAACTTGAGCACAAAAATCCAGGCTGATACTCCCTGGTGCCAATACTGAGGCAGTGCTGCAGTGTTGGAGATGCTGTCTTTCAGATGAGACATTAAACCAAGGCCCTCTCAGGTGGATGTAAAAGATCCCATGGCTCTACTTGAAGACGAGCAGGGGAGCTCTCCCAGATGTCCTGGCCAATATTTATCCCTCAACCAACGTCACTAATACAAAACAGGTGATCTGGTCATTATCACGTTACTGTTTGTGGGAGCTTGCTGTGCGCAAATTGGTTGCCACATTTCCTACATTATAACAGTAACTACACTTCTAATCTACTTCATTGGCTGTGATGTGCTTTGGGACATCCTGAGTTCATGAAAGGCACTATATAAATGCAAGTTCTTTCTTAACTGACTGACACTAAATTTTTTTTTGACTGATTCAGTTTTGTATAACCAAGAATCTTACTGGACAGAAAGAGGCCATTTGGCCCATCGTGCCTGTGCCGGCTCTTTGAAAGAGCTATCCAAATACTCCCACTCCCCTGCTCTTTCCCCATAGCCCTGCAAATTTTAGTCCTTTTCAAGTATTTATCCAACTCCCTTTTGAAAGTTATTATTGAATCTGCTTCCACCGCCCTTTCAGGCAGCGCATTCCAGATCATAACAACTCACAGCGTAAAAAAAATTCTCCTCATCTCCCCTCTGGTTCTTTTGCCAATTATCTTAAATCTGTGTCCTCTGGTTACCGACCCTCCTGCCACTGGAAACGGTTTCTCCTTATTTACTCTATCAAAACCATTCATGATTTTGCACACCTCGATCAAATCTCCCCTTAACTTTCTTTGCTCTAAGGAGAAGAATTCCAGTTTGGTTCCATTTATTTGCAATCTGTGGGCAAAAAAAAAGTTTCCTCTTCTCACTTCTAGTCTTGATTGAAACTTGTTAATTATTCATTCATGGGCACGGTTGCCTTAATTTGTGAATATGGAAAGAAACCATGTTCACTTTGATCGAAAGTTAGAAACACAGAAGCAGGGAATGGTTTGCTAAAGCATGTTCTGGAAACAAGTAGAACTTCATGAATTAAAAATGCTGAAATTTTCAACCCCAGAATGGGTTGTTTTGTTTTTTGTTTTATTCGTTCGTGGGATGTGGGCGTCGCTGGCGAGGCCGGCATTTATTGCCCATCCCTAATTGCCCTTGAGAAGGTGGTGGTGAGCCGCCTTCTTGAATCGCTGTTTGCTCCCATTGATGGCTAACTCTGTCCTCCCACTTAGTCAATGCAGAGAAGGAGAGGTTATTGATGTGAGTTAGATAGATGGAGTATAGGCTAGTGTTTCGTTCCGTTTGAGAGCTGTACTGTTTTATGCCTTCAGGGCGCTTGACAATCAGAAACGTAGCAAAATCTCATTAACCTCAGCCACAAAATGTACACGCATTATTTACTAGTGGTGGGGGCTGCTCGCTGCTCACCACCTCTTATTAGTGTAAACTCACTCCTGACTCTTGTCACTGCGATTGGATTTCTCCTTTCTTTGTTGAATTTCTGTGCTCATTACAGTGAAGGATGTCAGTGCTGGGACTGGGATATTTTTGTTGTTGCAGTCAGTGCCTGTGACACACAGCATGGCGTGGCTTAGCTGTAGCCCTGATAATGAGCTGAAATCCGGCCATGCAAAATTAATTCAGAATTTTAGCGTTTTTAATGGGGTTAACACCATTTTCGAAAAATAGCAGATGGGAATTTCTTACCAATATTTCACAGCATGATTTCAATCCTTGAAGATCCTTCGATTCTCTCCGACCTCAGATGACACTCCTAACTGTACTGAGGTGACTTTTCCATCTCCTGCATCAGCTAATTCATGTTTTCCAGGCTGGTTGAGTAAGATTGCTTAATCGAGTGCCAGTTATTGTTGAATTGTGGACAGTTTCTGCCCCGTGGGCCTCCGCCCACTCAGAAACGTCTCGACACCAACTCATCTCAGGTGACACCGGTACAGCCGGCCAAGAGAAAACTTGCACCTCATCAGATTCAAGCCATGGTTCCAGAGGTGAAAGGTCATGGTGCTAATTCACAAACCATCCAGTCATTCAATTGTTCTCTCTTTTCTTAGTGCTGGGATGGGTGTTTCTCAGCGTGACCAGATCATCTGATATTGGTTGAGGGATAAATATTGGGCAGGACACCAGGGAGAACTCCCTTGCTCTTCTCCAAATAATGGCATGGGATCTTTTAGATCCACCTGAGAAGGTAGAGAGAGCCTTCGTTTAACATTTCATCCAGGGAGAGTGTATCTGCAAAGTTCTCAAGAAGTCTTTGTATTCAAAGGAAGGGACTTGGATTTCTATGGCACCATTCATGACCTCAGGATGTCCCAAAGTGCTTCACAGCCAATGAAGTAATTTTTCAAGTGTAGTCACTGTTGTAATGTAGGAAAACACAGTAGCCAATTTGCGCACAGCAAGATCCCACAAATAACAATGAGAGACATGACAAGATAATTTTTTTTAGTAGAAAACGGGGCGATCACCCTGCTCTTCTATGAATAGTGGCTGTGGGATCTTTTTTGCCCACCTGAGACGGCAGACGGGACCTCGGTTTAACGTTTCATCCAAAAGACGGCACCTCTGACCGTGCAGCACTCCCTCAGAACAGCACTGAGGTATCAGCCTCGATTTTGTGCTTAAACATCTGGAGTGGAACTTGAACCTATGACCTGTCTGACTCAGAGGCAAGTGTGCTACCACTGAGCCATAGCTGAGACCTAAAGTTTTTAAACTATGTGGAACAAATCACATAACATTCCTTGACAGGAGTCTTGTTAATGCTGGAACTTTGTACAGTGTAATACATGTAACTCAGATGTGCCTCTGAGACTGGTGATGCCTTAATGGGTTGGGTATATAATCATGAGATCTTAATTGTCGTTGGTTCAAAATCCTGGAACTCCCTCCCTAACAGCACCGTGGGAGAACCTTCACCACACGGACTGCAGCGGTTCAAGAAGAATGGAGCTCACCACCACCTTCTCAAGGGCAATCAGGGATGGGCAATAAATGCCGGCCTCGCCAGCGACGCCCACATCCCGAGAATGAACAAGAGAAAAGGGTGATGAAGAACCAGATTAGCCTGTTTGGCTGCAGTTGCGTAGATGCCCCCTAACCATTTCTGCAGTCCCTGGCAAATCTACCCGGCAATGCTCATGAGGATTGGGTCAGCAGGGAGGCAGAAGCCGAGCTGTGACATCTGTTGCAAGGACACGTGCAACATAGGGCTGGCACATCAGGTGGCAGGAGTGGCCCGAAGCATCTCTTCACCTCCTTGCAGGCATGGTACACTACTGACCATTGGCTGACACAGGGGGCAACCCCTTTAAATAGGGGTTGCCAACACTGGTTGGACATATTCCTGGAGGTTTCATCACATGGACCTCCTGCTTCCAGCCGCCCTGCCCCCACACTCCCGCCATTGGTCGTCCGACATGTCCATCCTCACGGTGCCTCGCCTTCCCACAGCCAATCGGGAAGGGAACGGACTCTTCATTACCCGATTGGATGATTCTTGACTGTCAGTCAAACAGTCTTTCTCCTCGTGTCCAACATTTTTATAACCATTAAAGAAAACTGTTCAAAGAAAATTAAACTTTTTTAAATGCCCCTATGATTTTTCTCCCGGGTTTGCTCATAGCAGAGTCCTGGTGATTAATCTTCAATTCCTGGAGACTCCAGGGCAATCCTGGAGGGTTGGCAACCCTACCTTCAGACAACGTCAACTTCAGCAACCACTAACCCGGGGCCAGGGGATAATCTTTCAGACTCACACCTCCACCTTAGGATCCGTTTCCCTTCACTCTTGCCTGGCACTTCTTAGTTTTTTTGTCCCTTTCAGAGTTGGCAAAGGTTTACTAATGGGTTGAAATGCCATTTGAGACTTGCTAAAGGCATAAGGAATTTTTGTCTCCCTATTGTGACACTCCCCTTTTATGGGACCCATCCCTTTAAATTTCACCTACATGCCATTTTCTACTGATGCGCTCACTGCACTTGTGCAAGTCTACGCTTGGACTTGTGAATAATTAGCACTTGCCCATTCAGATAGAATTTGTAGCCAGTTCTCAACTGTTTAGAACTCATAGCTGTGAACAGAAATCCATCCCAAATATCGTCATGTACACATTTCATAAAACTCAGGTACCTCATCGACGATCTGTAAGGAGTTTCATAGACCTCGTGAAAAGCAGCCATCGGTGCAGAGCAGCACTGTTGGCAAGTACTTAACACTGCAGTGCCAAACAAGTCTTAACCACTCCCGTTCCTAGTCACAGGAGCAACCAGCTCCTGCACTGTCACCTGACAAGTTCCAACCTCTAAATGAACTCGGCGTTCAGGCATTCTTTCTGGGCCTTTAATTTAAACTCTCCTACTCTTACATCGAATTGCATAGAATTTCCAGCACAGAAACAGGCCATTCGGCCCAACTGGTCCATGCCGGTGTTTATGCTCCACACCAGTCTCCTTCCCTGCTTCACCTAACCTTATCCTTCTATTCCTTGCTCCCTCATGTGTTTATCTAGCTTCCCCTTAAATGCATCTATTCTATTCATCTCAACTACTCCTTGTGGGAGCGATTTCCACATTCTCACCACTGTCTGGGTAAAGAAGTTTCTCCTGAATTCCCGATTGGATTTATTAGTGACTATCTTAGATTTATAGCCCCTGGTTTTGGACTCCCCCCACAAGTGGAAATATCTTCTCTACGTCTAACTTATTGAACCCCTTCATAATTTTAAAGACCTCTATCAGGTCTGCAGAATACTAAAACATAATGTAAAACATAACCTCACAAATGTGGCAGGAAGAATAGAAAAACAGAATATTTTTTAGAGGGTGAGAAACTATTAAATGCTGGTGATCAGAGGGATTTGGGTGTCCTCATACGCGAAACACAAAAAGTTAAAAAGCAGGTAGCAAGCAATAGGTAATTGCTTGCTACCTGCATTTTAGTTGAGGTCGAAGATCAGCCATGATCTGATTGAATGGCGGAGCAGGCTCGAGGGGCCGTGTAGCCTGCTCCTGCTCCTGCTCCTATTTCTTATGTTCTTATAATAAGTCCCCGAAGGCAAATGGTATGTTGGCCTTTATTGCAAGGGGGTTGGAGTACAAGAGTAAGGAAGTCTTGCTGCAATTGTACAGGGTTTTGGTGAGACCTCACCTGGAGTACTGCGTATAGTTTTGGTCTCCTTATCTAAGGAAGGATATACTTGCCTTGGAGGCGGTGTAACGAAGGGTCACTAGATTGATTCCTGGGATGAGAGGGTTGTCCTATGAGGAGAGATTGAGTAGAATGGGCCTATACTCTCTGGAGTTTAGAAGAATGAGAGGTGATCTCATTGAAACATGTAAGATTCTGAGAGGGCTTGACAGGGTAGAAGCTGAGAGGCTGTTTCCTCTGGCTGGGGAGTCTAGAACTAGGGGGCATAATCTCAGGATAAGGGATTGGCCATTTAGGACTGAGTTGAGGAGAAATTTCTTCATGCAGAGGGTTGTGAATCTTGGGAATTCTCTACCTAAGAGGGCTGTGGATGCTCAGTCATTGAATATATTCAAGACTGAGATCGACAGATTATTGGACTCTAGGGGAATCATGGGATATGGGGATCGGGCAGGAAAGTGGAGTTGAGGTCGAAGATCAGCCATGAACTGATTGAATGGCGGAGCAGGCTCGAGGGGGTGTGTAGCCTACTCCTGCTCCTATTTCTTATGCTCTTATAATAAGTCCCCGATAATAGCTGGTGGAACGTCGGCAGTTTTAGTACAATATTGTTGGGCCTGCTAGTGATGCGCTGATTATAGTGGCCATGTGCTCTCTATGGGGTGGTGCAATTGCTGGATTTGGATATCGGACGGCATGTGTCCTGGTTTGGCCGTCGCTGCCCGTTAGGACAATCTTAAACCGTCTGTAACATATTAAAAATCCTGGGGGTGAAATTGGCCTTCGGCAGGAGGTTGAAACGGGCGATGGAGAATCGTCGGCTCACTTTACACCCCGCCCGATGCTATTGCATATTTATTGTGTAAACTTGTTACCTGTAATTACATCCTCTACTGATTGGAGGCGCTGCTGCGCCAGCACTGGTGGGAGGGTGTAATTACAGTGTGATAAGTTTACATAGGCAGTCCCCATTACAAATGTAGACATAGGAAGTTATAACGAAAACATGAACATTTTACTCTGCAGGCTCTGCCCTCTAACCCCACTTCACCTGAAGACTCCCTGTGTGCAGCACGACAGAAGATCAACTCAGTCCCAGATAAAAGTTGGTAAATGTCTGGAGGATTGACCAGTGAAGCTTTGTTAGTTTACAGGTTATATTAAATCTGGTGTGTTAGTTAAGATGAGGACAGTGCCACCTTGTGTTACATTGCTCCGTTGGATGGTGAAGTGTCTGATGGTTGTCACTATTGTATCTTCACTCTCTTCCCTTGGAGAACAGTGTGAAGTAGAGGGAGGATTCCCAGGCTGATAGGCCGTGATGTGAATGTTTCTTCCATGGCCGTAACCATCTTTACACCACCCGATTGGGGGGGGGTGGGTGTTAGTCCTATACTGTGAGAGGGTTTTATGGGCTCCCACAACCCACACGACGATGTGCAGTCACCCACGCCCACCGGACATGAGAATCCTGCTGGATGTCAACCTGTAATTCAGGGCTGGAGCTCCGGTCTCCACTCCCTGGAGCTCCGGCCTCCGCTCCCCGGGACTGTCCGGATCCCTGGTCTCCGCTCCCCGGGACCGTCCGGAGCTCCGGTCTCCGCTCCCCGGGACCGTCCGGAGCTCCGGTCTCCGCTCCCCGGGACCGTCCGGAGCTCCGGTCTCCACTCCCTGGGACTGTCTAGAGTGAGGGTTTGAACCCTGCACCTTCTAACTCAGAGTCAGGAATGGCTGTGACGGAGCCAAAGGCTCACTCCAGTATCAGGTGGTGTTGGTGACTATTTCCCGTGTCTGTTGTCGTGCTGTGTTCTGGGTGAACCACCATCATCCTGTTTCGATACGATTCTTTTTCCAGATGCTTCGCTTTCAGTGTCAAGAGTCCTTGTGCCCACACTCATATCATTTTGATCGTGTCAGCAAGTTGCAATAAGATGGGAACAGAGATTTAAATTTCATACATGGCCCCTCGAGACTCATTGGTGCACCTATGCAGACCAGGAAGGTAAAATGTTTGGACACCCCTGTCCCAGGACATTGGGAAATGATTGATTGGACACCTCCTAGGCACATCTTTGCAGAACAAAGCTTCTTGCTGTGATGGAAAGGAACGTTCCTCTCTTTGGATGGTGAGATGCAGAATTGTATGTTTGCTGCCATTCGCAGTGCTGGCTGATTACTCTCGACCTTGTCACTTATCATATCCTAAATTTTACGTGTGTAGTGAGTTTGGGAGGGTCCAAAGATACAAGACAGTAAATGGATGTCAGAGGTCATGCATTTAAACCTTAGCTGGTGAAATCAATTCATTAGATACACCGATGCGAGAAGCATACATAAGGGGACCATCACTCTACTTAAAATTGGAACTTGCTGCGCAGAAGATGGGGAGCAACATTTTCAGGTGCTGCTGCGGAGGTGCTTCTGTGTGACGTGCAGCAAAGGAAGGTCAGTCTGCCTGGGGATCCAAGGCACCTTCTCCACAGGAGAGACACAGTCCCCGATATTTACTGGGGGGCCGGGAGGGTGCGGGGGGGGGGAGGGAAAAAATGGCCAGGGATCGTGTGGGGACCGGGGACATGGAAGTCCTGCCCAATTTAACGGCAGGACCTCATTAATAATTTTTTTTCTTCAGTTTCCCGCCCGGCAGTCGGCCAAAATTGACAGGCTGGCCGGCTGCCGGGGATCCTTGTGGACGGTCTCCGGCCACCGGGAGGAGGGGTAAGGACCAGAGATCTGGGCTTGAGGGGGGGGGGGGCGGGGAGGTCTGCGATCAAGGCAGGAGGGAGGGAGGGAGGGAGGGAGGCCGAAATGGCAGAGGGGAGGCGGAAGGTTTGCTCGAGGAGCTGGAGGAGAGCGCTCCTCCTCCAGCTCCCGCCTCCCTTTCACTGCTGGGTTTCCCGAGTCCTGGAAAACCCATCGCAGCAACTGTCACCTTTAAATCACGACCCCAATTGCACTGTAGGAGACTGATTTAATTATGTTAATTCAGTGCCTCGCCTCTCCACTGAAAATGGCGGCAGGCACATTGGGGACGCGGTCCCCTTTTTAAGATTTTTAACCCCCACTCTGAACCTCTCCTGCCCATTGCGGGTGGGTTAATATCGAGGCCATGGACTCTGTTTGGCGAGAGGTGGCCGTCACGGTTAGCAATGTGTTAACCAACCATAGGAAACGGGGACAGATGAGAAAGGCTGATAGCCTCAAGATGTCTGCCAAGGTTAGACTATCCAGTGTTTCACTGTAACAAGACAGTGGCCAATGTTCATGCTTCAAGTTCAGCACTGTGAACAGACTAACCTACTTCAGCCTGGGTCTAACAAGTTGTTAAATTGAAACACTTCAGACAACACCTAAGGAAAGAGTTTGCATTTATATAGCATCTTTCACATCCCAAAGTTCTTCACAGCCAATCGATTATTTTGAAGTGGTCAATGTTGTTTTTGTAGGCAAGTGCGTTAAACCAATTTTAAACACAGCAAGATCCCACAACAGCAACGAGATGAATGGCCAGTTAATCTGTTTCTGATGGTGTTGATTGAGGGATGAATGTTGGCCGGGATATTGGGGGATCTCCCTGTTCTTTTTCAATTAGTGCCATGAGATCCCAACTGGCCAACAGAGAGGATTAACACCTCATTGGAGAGGTGGGGCCTCCAACAATACTGCACACCCTAGCACTGCACTAGAGCGGCTGCCTAGATTATGGGTTGAATGTCTGGAATGGGGCTCGAATCCACAATCTCCTGACTCCGAGGGGAGCTGAGCCACGGCTGACGATTCACCATTTCCTACTTAAGACCATGGGTTTTTGCAGTGTCTACCAGTTTCATATCATTTTCTCCAATAAGGACGCTTCCTTGTGGTTCACCTGAAACAAAACACTAACAAGATGCCTGTAAAATGACTCATTCAAACAACTGTGAAAACACAACGGCACTGTGTCAGTATTGTTACATTACAAAACAGCTGATGGACATGTATATACAAAAGGTTTTGCTCTTTCTCCCAGGAGACGGCTGAGTATGGAATTAGCCAGCAGTTTCCAATATCCATGAGAAATAACCCTTCCCTCCTCCAAAATAGCTCTGTGAGTCGGATGAGGCGTTGAGCCTCAGAGACTGCTGGGTCTGTAGTTCAGTCCCTAGTCTATGCTACAATTTTCCTCAGCATCCCTAAACGAAAGGACATGCATTTCTAGAGCACCTTTTTGCAACCTCAGGACATCCCAAAGCACTTTACAGCCAATGAAGTGTAGTCACTGTTGTAATGTGGGGAAACACAGAAGCCATTGTGTGCAGAACAAGGTCCCACAAACAGCAATGAGATAATGACCTGATAAACATTAGCCAGGACACTGGGCAAACTCCCCTGCTCTTCTTCAAAGTAGTGCCATTGGATATTTCATATCCATCTGACAGGGCTGACCACTCATTCAGTGCTGCACTGAAGCGTCAGCCTGGAACACGGCCTCAATGATCTGGAGAGGGATGTGAACCACAACCTTCTGCGCAGAGGTGAGAGTGCGACCCACTGCTGATACATTTAGGGATGGCAGAATTCCCAGGGTATTCCTACTCTTGACCAATTTAATATACAAATCGGAGTCCTAGGAAAGATAAAAACTTGCGTTTATATAGCGCCTTTCACAATCTCAGGAAGTCCCAAAGAGCCTTACAGCCAAAGAAATACTTTTGAACTGTAGTCAGTGTTGTAATGTAGGAAACGCAGCCACCAATTTGCGCACAGCAAGATCCCACAAACAGCAATGAGATAATGACCAGATAATCTGTTTTAGATGTTGGTTGAGCGATAAATATTGGCCCAGGACAATCAGAAGGTTACCTGTTCGAGCCCCACTACAGGGACTTGAGTACATAATCCAGGCTGACACTCATAGGGCTTTACTGAGGAGGCGCTGCACTGTCGGAGGTGCCGTCTTCCAGATGAGACGTTAAACCGAGGCCGCGTCTCAGGTGGATGTAAAAGGTCCCACAGCGCTATTTTGAAGAAGAGCAGAGGAGTTCTCCCCGATGTCACGGCCAAAATTTATCCCTCAACCAACATCTCAAAACAGATTATGTGATCGTTATCTAATTGCTCTTTGTGGGATATTGTTGGGTGCAAATTGGCTGCCGCGTTTCCCAAGTTGGTGTGGGGAATGGAGTCACATATAGGCCCTGACCGGGTAAGGACGGCAGGTTTCCTTTGCTAAGTGACATTAACGAACCAGTTGGATTTTTATGACAATCCGACAGCTTCATGGTCACTTTTACTGGCACCAGCTTTTTACTTCCAGATTTTTTTTTGTGAATTCAAAGTTCTCAAACAGACATGGTGGGACTTGAACTCATGATCTATTGGTTATTAGTTCCGCACTCTGCATAACTAGTCCAGTAACATAAGTTTTCAAGATATTAAGGGGAACTGATAGGGTAGATAGAGAGAAGTTATTTCCGCTGTTTGGGGATTCTGGGACTAGGGGACACAGCCTAAAAATTAGAGCCAGGACTTTCAGGAGTGAAGTTAGGAAACACTTCTACACACAAAGAGTGGTAGAAGTTTAGAAAACTCTTCTGCAAACGGCAGTTGATGCTAGCTCAATTGTTAATTTTAAATCTGAGATTGATAGATTTTTGTTAACCAAAGATATTATGGGATATGGGGCTAAGGCGGGGATATGGAGTTAGGTCACAGATCAGTCACGAGGAGCAGGCATGAGGGGCTGAATGGCCTACTCCCATTCCTATGTTCCTATGATCTCATTGAATGGCGGAACAGGCTCAAGAGGCTGAATGGCCTCCTCCTTTTCTTATGTAACCACTACTCTAACCGCATCCGAGGACAAGCGAATAAATTGGACTTTTAACTTGCCACCAAGGTACTCCTAAAGTGTCTTTAACTGTACAAATCCACAGGCCAGGGGTTTTAATTAATTTTCTACACATTTAATGAGTGTATAGACTGTCCTTATGTATTATAAATCACGCTGTCACTTCCAGCTGAGAGTCCTTATGACAAAGTGACAGCTTAGAGAGGAGTCACAAGCCTGGAAATAAACTCTCAATCATAGCTGACACGTTCATTAACATTTTATACTACACAGCAATAAGCAATGAGCTCCTTAGAGAATTTCATTGGCTGAGCTACCTTAAAAAAATCACTGTCAGCCCCCATGAGAAAAGGGAAACATTTTTAGCTTTCAACAGAATTGTATTATTCTTTGCTTAAAAAAAAATTCACAGGTTTTCTTTCCTGTGAATTGGTGGACTCTTCCTATGGTCCCATACGGGCTGCAGCTGCTGTTCCGAACTTCACCCCATTGCCCATTCTTGGTTTCTGAGGATAATCAGTGAGGGTTTGCAGGTTGTTCAACTGTGGGAGGGCTCACATTTGAGCCTGATCCCATCCTGATTCAATGTTACGTTACATTACGTTATGTTACTTACGTTAAATAATCAGAGGACACAGATTTAAGATAATTGTCAAAAGAACCAGAGGGGGGAGGTGAGGAGAATTTTTTTTTACGCAGCGGGTTGCGATGATCTGGAATGCGCTGCCTGAAAGGGCGGTGGAAGCAGATTCAATAATAACTTTCAAAAGGGAATTGGATAAATACTTGAAGGGGAAAAAAATGCAGGTCATGGGGAAGCAGCAGGGGAGTGGGACTAACTGGATAGCTCTTTCAAAGAGCCGGCACAGGCACGATGGGCCAAATGGCCTCCTTTTGTGCTGTAAGACCCTATGATACTATGATTCCATGTGCCGTTCTCCGCAGGGGTCACTGAGGGGTCACTATGATCAATCGGGAGTGTCAGGCCCAGCTGATTCATCCTTTCGTTATCTTGGGGCGTTGGCTAATTGCAGAAGTTCCACTTTAGAGCAGTGAGGACTCAGAGGCAACCGGATAGAGGCTTGTAAAACAATGAAAGGGCTGGATTGCACGCCTAGTGAGAGATTAATCCAGTTTTGACAGATTGGGGAGGACCTGAGGACATGAATTTAAACTATGCAGGAATTGGAATAGACTGGGCGTTGGGGGGTTCTTCTTTCCCCAGAGAGCAGTGAGCCTCTGGAATACACTGGTGGCTGGTGTGGTGGGAGCTGACTCTCTGCCTTCGAGAGGGAGCTGGACAGGTTCCTGACTGGGGCAGAGATCGCATCATACAGAAGGGGAGTGGACTAACAGTTAATGCACACATGGTCCATGTGATCTCCTGGACTGGACTGGGGGCCGGGGCGGGGGGAGGCGGGTGGTGAGGGGGACCGGGGGTAGCAAGTGTCTGGTCAGGATGCTCCAGGCATCATTAGTGTGGGGCAGGCTTGATGGACCAGCTGGTCTTTTCCTGCCCGTCGTTTTCATATGTTCGTATCGAGTTACACCGTGTAACATGAAGTCGACAGCACAGAAACAGGCCATTCGGCCCAACTGATCTATGCCGGCATTTGCTCCACATGAATCTCCTCCCTCCCTACTTCATCCCACCCTATCAGGATACCCTTCTATTCCTTTCTCCCTCATGTGTTTATTTAACTTCCCCTTAAATGTATCGATGCTAGTCACCTCAACTACTCCTTGTGGGAGTGAGTTCCACATTCTCACCACTCTCTGGGTAAAGACGTTTCTCCTGAATTCCCTATTGGATTTATTAGTGACTATCTCATACTCATGGCCTCTAGTTCTGGTCTCCCCCACAAGTGGAAACATTTTCTCTACGTCTACCCTATTATATTAAAGACCTCTATCAGGTCACCCCTCAGCCTTCTCTTTTCTTTTTTCTCTTATCGCGCCCTGATATTGGCTAACTCCACTGTGACCAGGGGACCCCATCGACAGGAAGTCCGATGAAATTCAGGGCCAGAGTGACCACCAGATGGCTGGTGTGAGAAACGACAATATTGAACAGGTGCAGTAGGGGTGGTGTTCTTGGGTCAGGGACTACGTTACGTTGTTAGAGAAGAGTAGCGGGACCTTTACTCATCCTCCAACCCGTGCTGTCCTGGGAGTGCTTAAAATAGCAAGTGTTCCATTCCGCAATGCTAAAATCCCATGAGAAGACAAGGGTTACTTACTTCTGAGGGAAAGGAAGTAGTGAGGGCAGAATTAACAGACGGTAAAAATGTAGTGATTTTTTTTATAGACAGAGGACTAGTACAAGATGAGTGAAAATAGTTAATATTCATCCAATGGCACATGGGACGTCAAAACCAAGTCTCGTCTTCAGGTAAAGCGGGGATAGAGGCCAGCGCATAATTGGACCATGGCAAACAGATGGAAATCAATCCCCATGCTAAAGTTCTGTCCTTATTTTTATATTCCCATTATGAATTCCTATGTCCACATTTACAATGGGAATTGCCTGTGTAAACTTGTCACACTGTAATAACACCCTCCCACCAGCTGCAGCCCCTCCACTGGTGGGAGGGTGTAATTGCAGCGTGACCACTTTCCATTGGCATTTTCAATTATAAACTTTGGACAGATTCATTTATAATGGAGAAAGTGGACAGGAAGTGCATGGAGACACAAGATGTTTAATATATTAAATAGATGATTAAAATTTAAAATATGGGTCGAGATTTTTCCTTTCAGCATTACTGGACAATTCTCCAGCTGTGCGTAGTGACAGAAATATCGGGGTAGATTTTCATCTTGCCGGCCAGGTGTAAAACTGGCTTTGGGGGTCGATTGTCTGTTATAGAAACCGTCTGATTTTCACTTCCACTCAAATCAACGCTAATGGGGCCAAAAGGATTGATATATCTTATTGCGAAATTATGTGTAGGATTGTGCAGAAATTCATGACTTGCAATCTGTGTACGAACCGGGTGTTCCAATGTCACAGCAACAGGCCTCCAAAATTTAGCTTTGAATAGTTTCCACCAATTACGCGAGACTGGGAATATTTTCAAAGTTCATATCATTTTGCTGATTGATTTCAGGCCACTGGTATTTATCTGACAATATAATGGCTGGGACTAGAGAGAAGTCCATCAATTTACTGGTCCAGTAATGTAGGTCTATTTGCACATAAATATTTTTTTTATTCCCTGCCACAGTGTAAGATTCCATAATAAAACCTGATCCCATCAGCCCTCAATACCCTAATGTTACAAAGATGCACTGAACACTCATTGTGTGTAACTTGTAATATTCCATCAGACATAAAAGTGAGTTAATGTTACTGAACACAATAAAAACCAGAGTAAAGACAAGAGCTTTGGATACTATTCAAACTAGCTACCGACTCCATCCCTCTCCCCGGCCACTGTCTCAGGCTGAATCAGACCGTTCACAACCTCGGCGTCCTATTGGACCCTGAGCTGAGCTTCCGACCACATATCCGCTCCATCACCAAGACCGCTTACTTCCACCTCTGTAACATCGTGCGTCTCCGCCCCTGCCTCAGCTCATCTGCTGCTGAAACCCTCATCCATGCCTTTGTTACCTCCAGACTCGACTATTCCAATGCTCTCCTGGCCGGCCTCCCATCTTCCACCCTCCATAAACTTGAGCTCATCCAAAACTCTGCTGCCCCGTATCCTAACTCGCACCGAGTCCCGTTCCCCCATCACCCCCTGTGCTCGCTGACCTACATCGGCTCCCGGTCCGGGAACACCTCGATTTTAAAATTCTCATCCTTGTTTTCAAATCCCTCCATGGCCTCGTCCATCCCTATCTCTGTAACCTCCTCCAGCCCTACAACCCTCCGAGATTTCTGCGCTGCTCCAATTCTTGCCTCTTGCGCATCCCTGATTTTAATCGCTCCACCATTGGGGGCCGTGCCTTCAGCTGCCTCGGCCCTAAGATCTGGAGTTCCCTCCGTAAACACCTCCACCTCTCTACCTCTCCTTCTTTAAGATGCTCTTTGACCAAGGTTTTGGTCACCTGTCCTAATATCTCCTTATGTGGCTCGGTGTCAAATTTTGTTTGATAATCGCTCCTGTGAAGCACCTTGGGATGTTTTACTACATTAAAGGTGCTATATAAATGCAGGTTGTTGTTTTTGTTGTTGTATTCAAACTCCAGTGAACTTTGGATACTGAAATAAAAACAGAAAATGCTGGAAACACTCAGCAAATCAGGCAGCTTCTGTGGAGAGAGAAACAGAGTTAACGTTTCAGGTCGATGATCTTTCGTCAGAACTGGAAGAAGTTTTAGAGATTAAACAGTTTTTAAGCGAGTACAGAGCGAGGGGGGGGGAGGAAAGAACAAAAAGGAGAGGTTTGTGATAGGGTGGAGGGCAGGCGTGATTAAATAACAAAAGGGATGATGGTGTAAGGCAAAAGGGGGTGGGAATGGGACAAGTAAAGAAACACAAGATGGGTCCAGAGGAGCTGTAAATGGCAACAACAGAACCATTACCAGCACCTGCTGTCCGAGAAAATGGGAGCAGTGGTTATGATCTGAAATTATTGAAATCAGTGTTGAGTCCGGAAGGTTGTAAAGTGCCTAAAGGAAAGATGAGACGCTGTTCCTCGAGCTTCCATCGAGCTTCATTGGAACAGTGTAAGAGGCCGAGGACAGAGAGGTCAGAGTGGGAGTGGGACAGGGAATTAAAATGGCGAGTGACCGGCAGGTCAGGGTCACACTCGTGGACAGAGCGGAGGTGTTCAGCAAAGCGATCACCCAGTCTGTGTTTGGTTTCCCCGATTTAGAGGAGACCGCATTGTGTGCGGCGGATACAGTATAATAAATTGAAAGAAGTCCAAGTAAATCGCCTGGAGGGAGTGTTTGGGGCCCTGGACGGTGGGAAGGGAGGAGGTGAAGGGGCAGGTGTTGCATCTCCTGCGCTCACATGGGAAGGTACCGTGGGGAGGAGAGCGGGTGTTGGGGGCGATGGAAGAGTGGACCAGGCTGTTGCGGAGGGAGCGGTCCCTTTGGAATGCTGAAAAGGGAGGAGAGGGGAAGATGTGTTTGGTGGTGGCATCGGGTTGGAGGTGGTGGAAATGGCGGAGGATGATCCGTTGAATGTGGAGGCTAGTGGGGTGGGAGGTGAGGGCCCATCGAGCCTGCGCCAGCTCTCTGCAAGACCAATCCAGCAAGTCCCACTCACCCGCTCTTTCCCCGTAGCCCTGCAAATTTTTCTCCTTCAGGTACCTATCTAATTCCTTTTTGAAAGCCACAATTGACCCTGCTCCCACCACCCTTTCAGGCAGTGCGTTCCAGGCGCGATGGAGACAGAGAAACTGGGAGAATGGTATAGAGCCCTTACACGAAGTGGGGTGAGTGGTGATGTATTCAAGGTAGCTGCGGGAGTCGGTGGGCTTATATTAGATATTGGTTGACAGCCTATCTCCAGAAATGGAGATAGAAAAGTCAAGGAAGGGAAGAGTTGGAGATGGACCATGTGAAGGCGAGGGAGGGGTGGAAATTTGAAGCAAAGTTGATGAAATTTCCCAGTTTGGGGCGAGAGCAGGAAACGGCACCGATACAGTCATCAATGTACCAGAAAAAGAGGTGAGGGAGGGGACCCGAGTAGGACTGGGACAAAGAATGTTCCACGTATCCAACGAAAAGGCCGGCAGAGCCAGGACCCATAGGGGCTCCCATAGCGACACCTTTTATTTGGAGGAAGTGAGTGGAGTCGAAGGAGAAGTTGTTCAACGTAAGAACAAACTCAGCCAGGCGGAGGAGGAGGGTGGTGGTGGATGGGAACTGGTTCAAGGAAGAAGTGGAGGGCCCTTTGGGTACAATTCAATACAATTCCCAAATCCAGTGAACATTGGAAGACATCTAATGCATCCCCAATATTCTCACCTACTTCTTGCAATACCCCAAGTGGAAACCGTCTGGACCGGAAAAGCTGTAATGCTTCAATCCTGTAACTTTATCCATTACAGTTCTTCTGTTTCCACTCATACCTGTAAGCCCCACCCCTTCATTAATCTCCGGCCTCACCTGCAGATCTGGTATCCTATGGGGATAGTGCAATGGGAGGTTAAATTATTCTGTAAAGGCAGTCAGTGTCTCATTTTAACATGTCAACTGATCAACAGGACCTCCCTCAGTGCTGTTAGAGAGCGTTATTTACATGTTACTTGACATGTGAGTGCTACTGACTGAGCCAAGCTGCCTCTTGACTCAAAATGACCCCAACGGAGTTCACCATCCTCTGTATAATTAGTCATAATTGATATCTTGTTCCCGACTAATCTTGTAAGCAGTAAAACGCTGTTTATAATTTTATCATTTGAATCAAAATCTTTGTTTCAGCCGCAAGACAGTTTTTCCCTCGGGAAGAGTTGGTTTTGGCCAGTAATAGAAATTAATCACGAGATTTTACTGCTTTTCTAAAGTAAGAAGAAAATCTTGCAAGGTTTTAAATTCCCTCATGAGATTCGGCAGTGCCAGAACAAGAGGTCAGTCAAAAATGCTGAGTACGGGGCCTAGCAACATCTGCCAAGTGCGTCTGAGGCAACCATAGACAACTGAACAGCAAGCTGTAAACCCTGAGGTGTTCATCGAAGAGATTGAGCTGACAAAGCCGTCCGTTGTCAACATCTCAATCACCTACCTAGCAACCCAGAACCGTCGCTGAAGAAAATACTGAGTGGAAAGTTCTCACTGATAATTTTACCAAGTCCGTGTAGATATTTGTCTATGCCGCCTATAAGGTTAGTGTTGGAGGAGAGAAAGGAAGCCACTGGAAGTTATATTTTAGGTTAAGTACCTTAACTCTGCTGCCCGTATCCTGACCGGCATCAAGTCCTGTTCACCCATCATCCCTGTGCTCGCTGACCTATATTGACTCCCGGTCCACCAAATGCTGGAATATGGGATTAGAGTAGACAGGGCTGATGGCCGGCGCGGACACGATGGGCCGAAGGGCCTCTATCCGTGCTGTATAACTCTATGACTCTATGACTCTATGACCTCGATTTTAAAATTCTCATCCTTGTTTTCAAATCCCTCCGTGGCCCTCGCCCCCCTCCCTATCTCTGTAACCTCCTCCAGCCCTACGACTCTCCGAGAATCTCTGCGCTCCTCCAATTCTGGCCTCTTGCGCATCCCCGATTTCCTTCGCCCCACCATTGGCGGCTGTGCCTTCAGCTGCCTGGGCCCTAAGCTCTGGAATTCCCTCCCTAAACCTCTCCGCCTCTCTCTCCTCCTTTAACAGGCTCCTTAAAACTTACCTCTTTGACCAAGCTTTTTGTCACCTGTCCTAATGTCTCCATCTTTGGCTCGGTGTCAGCTTTTGTTTGATAATCGCTCCTAGGAAACGCCTTGGGACGTTTTACTGCATTAAAGGCTCTGTATAAATGCAAATTGTTGTTGTCGCTGTTATCCAGGATTAATGGGATGGCTTATTGCTGTTTGAAGGGCTCACATAATCGTCATAATACAGGTTACCTCCAAACTCTAAAGTTCAGTTTAAAGTTTTCAATATTATGAAGGAAATTGATTCAGGTAAAATTGTTCATGAATGGTGCAAATATCAGGAGAGAGGAATTGGAAATCAAAGGACAGTTAGGTGGGATTTTTTTTCACACAACAGGTCGTAAGGGTGAAGATCAGTGAAGCTGGTGTATCAATGATTAATGCACTCGCACTGCTTTCCTGTGCGTGCTATTTATACACAGGCATTACCTCACTTATTTTAAATGGAGTAAAGTCTGTGTGAAAATAGCACAGACAGGAATGTAGTAAGAGTGAGTCATGTGATCACACATGAACATCGCCAATCAGGATTTCTCCATTGTAGAATTCTGAAATAAGTTACCAGGAAAGGTTATTGAGGCTGACAATTGAAGAAGCACTTCGATGTATTTCTGGAGGGAGAAGAAGGTAGGAACACAGGAACAGGAGAAGGCCATTCAGCTCCCCGAGCCTGTTCCACCATTCGATTAAATCATGGCTGATCTGTACCTCGTCTCCATTTACCCTCCTTTGCTCCATATCCCTCGATACCCATAACCAACAAAAATCTATCGATCTCAGTCTTGAAAGTTTCAATTAACCCCCAGCATCCACAGCCTTTTTGGGGGAGAGAGTTCCAGATTTCCACTCCCCTTTGTGTGAAAAAGTGTTTCCTGATTTCACCCCTAAACGGCCGAGCTCTAATTTTAAGATTGTGCCCCCTTGTTCTGGATTCCCCCACCAGAGGAAATCATTTCTCTGTATGCAGACAAAGCACTAATTTCAGTTCTTGCATTATAAATTCACAATTATGGAACTGAAAGGAACACCTATAAAACAAAGACTAGCATTTATATAGCGCCTATCATGACCTCAGGACATCCCAAAGCGCTTTTCAGCCAATGAAGTACTTTTGAAGTGTAGTCACTGTTGTAATGTAGGAAATGTGGCAGCCAATCTGCGCACAGCAAGATCCCACAAAAAGCAATGTGATAATTAGTGATGTTGGCCAGGACATGGGGGGAGATCTCCTCTGCTCTTCTTCAAAATAGTGCCATGCAATCTTTTTCATCTACCTGAGAGGGCAGATAGGGCCACGGTTTAACATCTCAGCTCAAACGCGGCATCCCCGACAGTGCAGCCCTCCCTCAGTACTGCATTGGGAGTGTCAGCCTGGATTATGCGCTCAAGTCTCTGGAGTGGGACCTGACCCCCGCGACCTTTTGCCTCAGAGACGAGAGTGCTGCTCACTGAGTCACAGCCGACACCGATTTAAACAAATGAAAGCAGAACAGTGATAATATCTTAAAAATATAAAGAAAGAATGGCACCTGCTAGAAACCTGAAATAAAAACAGGAACTGCTGGAGTTACACAGGCCCTTCATCAGAACTGGGAAACATAATTACACAGAATGTACAGCACGGAAACAGGCCATTCGGCCCAACAGGTCTATGCTGGTGTTTATGCACCACACGAGCCTCCTCCCTCCCTACTTCATCTCACCCTATCAGCATATCCTTCTATTCCTTTCCCCCACTTGTGTTTATCCAGCTTCCCCTTTTGCTATTCGCCTCAACTACTCCTTGTGGGAGCGAGTTCCACATTCTAACCACTCTCTGGGTAAAGAAGTTTCTCCTGAATTCCCTATTGGATTTATTAATGATTATCTTATATTTGTGACCTCCTAGTTTTGGTCTCTCCCACAAGTGGAAGCATCTTCTCCACATCAACCCTATTGAACGCTGCGTAATTTTAAAGACCTCTATCAGGTTGCCCCTCAGCCTTCTCTTTCCTAGAGGAAAGAGCCCCGGCCTGTCCAGTCTTTCCTGATAGTTAATCGTTCCTGTCTGTGTTTCTTTGTGCGAAGTACAGAATTGTCTATTAGTCTGATGCAGATTTAAACATTGAGCTGTGTACTGCTGCCTGATATGTCCTGGAGCAATATTAATATCTTGGCGCTAAGCTTTTATACAATGCAATAATAAAGTACACACATATACAGCTGGCACTGCGACACATTTCTAACCAACTGTCTGGGTATCAGTGGCAGGGAGATGTGAACAGCTGGCACCCATAAATACCAGGGCTAGTTTCCTCCAGTTTATCATATTTAAGGAATATTAATGAACAAAAAACAACAGAACATTTGCTAAGCTTTTGAGTCCACCGGCTAGGACATGAATCCTATTTGCTTGTTGAATACAGCGAGACCAGCAGGGTTTGGGATGTCCAGTGCAGATGACCACGGATAAATAAAGAACCCGCTGATACAGTTCAAAATCTTCTCCCTGAAGGTTCAGTACACAAGCTATTAAATTGACAGTGTCACTCAGAGAGGCCATAGCACTGTACTAGCAAATGGACACATCTCATACTGGTGCAATAAGTCAATATAAGGCACGTTGATGGGACAGTGTAGAGGGAGCTTTACTCTGTATCTAAACCGTGCTGTACCCAGCCTGGGAGTGTTTGATGGGACAGTGTAGAGGGAGCTTTACTCTGTATCTAATCTGTGCTGTACCTGGCCTGGGAGTGTTTGATGGGACAGTGTAGAGGGAGCTTTACTCTGTATCTAACCCTGTACCTGCCCTGGGAGTGTTTGATGGGACAGTGTAGAGGGAGCTTTACTCTCTATCGAATCTATGCTGTACCTGCCCTGGGAGTGTTCAATGCCAATACTGGAACCACAAGACTTGAGAAGAATTTTTAAATCCCGAGCATTGACATCTCTCACTCAGAACGACACAAAACTAAACAGAACTTTTCCCAGCTCTGCCTGTGTCCTCTGGGTGGCTTATGTCACTTTCCACAGGAGAGTTAACCAAACTTACACTGCAGTGTTTAATAATTGAACAACAGATCAGGCAAACCTAATACATACACTATCTGATTCACTCACAAATCTTTCCTTTCACTGTTTCCTTGTCTTGATGCATTGCCCCAGTGAACAAGTCATGTTGGAGAACCAGAAAGGTTTGGTGCAGTTCATTTTGATGAGTTAGTCTTGGTAGTTTTAGACAGTTAAAAGAACAATATCAACCCATGAAAGATCTGTTCTAGCAACAAAAAAAATGCAATCACCTTGGCTTTGAAATTGTGCTGAAAATCTAGATAATTCAACTTAAAAATCTTTATAGGGGGAAAAATTCAACTTGTCCACGGATTGAGAGGCACTGTCCGAAGATGACACATCTCCAGGGGGAGATTGGGCACCCGAGGTCCTGACCCAAATTCTCTCCCCCACGTTGATATACCGCCCAAAAAAAAAGAGATGTCGCATTTCTCCCCCATAGAGTTCCCGCCAAGAAAGAAAGACTTACATTTATATAGCGCCTTTCCCGATCTCAGGATATCCCAAAGCTCTTCACAGCCAATGAAGTACTTTTGAAGTGTAGTCACTGTTGTAATGTAGGAAATGGCAGTCAATTTGCGCACAGCAAGATCCCACAAACAGCAATGTGATGATGACCAGGTAATCTTTTTTATGTTGGTTGAGGGATAAATATTGGCCAGGACACCGGGGAGAATTCCCCTGCTCTTCTTCAAATAGTGACATGGGATCTTTTACATCCACCTGAGAGGGTAGATAGTGCTTTGGTTTAACGTCTCATCTGAAAGATGGCACCTCTGATAGTACAGTACTCCCTCAGTACTGCACTGAGGTGTTAGCCTGGATTATGTGCCCAAGTCCCTGGACTGGGACATGAACAACCTGCTCAGGACCTCAATTGTTACAACTTTCCTCCGTTCCCCAAGGTCCCAACATATGTTGGGTTATGGCTTTTTAAAAACTATTCATTCTGGGGATGTGGGCGTGCTGGCAAGTCCAGCATTTATTGCCCGTCAGTAGTTGCCCCTTGAGAAGGTGGTGGTGAGCTCCATTCTTCTTGAACCGCTGCAGTCCGTGTGGTGACGGTTCTCCCACAGTGCTGTTAGGAAGGGAGTTCCAGCATTTTGACCCAGTGACGATGAAGGAACGGCGATATATTTCCAAGTCGGGATGGTGTGTGACTTGGAGGGGAACGTGCAGGTTCATATGCACCTGCTGCCCTTATCCTTTTAGGTGGTGGAGGTCTGGGTTGGCATCTAGCAGGATACTTGTGTCTGGTGGGTTTGAGTGTGGGAGACCTCCCTCGTTGTATGGGTTGTGGAGGCCCATAAAATGCTCCCCCCCCATATCGGACTAACCCTTCTATCGGCTGGTGGAAAGATGGTTACGGCCAAGGAAGAAACATTCACATCACGGCCTATCAGACTGTTAATCAGCCCGAGAATCCTCCCTCTACCTCATACTGTTCTCCAAGGGAAGGGAGTGAAAATACGAGAACAAGAACCTAAACATGGTGGCTTGCCTTTGCTCCCCTTAATTTATTTATTTGTGAGTGTGTGTGTGTGTGCGAGTGTGTATGAGTGTGTGTGTGAGTGTGAGTGTGTGTGAGTGTGAGTGTGTGTGTGCGTGTGTGTGAGTGTGTGTGTGTGAGTTTGTGTGTGCATGCGTATGTGTGAGTGTGAGTGTGTGTGAGTGTATTTGTGTGTGTGAGTGTGTGTGGGTGTGTGTGTGAGTGTGTGTCTGTGTGAGTGTGAGTGTGAGTGTGTGAATGAGTGTGTGGGGAGGTGGGAATTTCTCCATCTCTTAGATTATCTAGCTAGGGGCAGTCCTTACAACTGAACAGATTGCAGGGAAAGGGAAATGAAAGGAGCTTTCATGAGTTCTCATGACTTCTTTAAGTGCTGAGTTTGCCTGTGTGACCTCAGCGATATTCTGGTGTTCAGGTTAGCTGGGTGTCTCGATTAATTGGCGTGTAGCTGTGTAAGAATAACTGCCAGCCCTGTGACTACAGCTATAAATAGATCCTGCGTTGCCTGGAGCCAATTAAGACACAGCTCCACAAAACACTAATGGAATATTTGGGCAGTGGAGTGTAGTGTCGGATTTTGAAAGGTTTTTTTTTAACCAGTTGTTCCTTTCCTCGGGGGAGGTGTGGTGTGGAAACTCAAGATATAATAGTCTGTTAAAAATGAAACCACTGGGTGATATCAGGGTGTCAGGCTGGTACATGGGAATTGCTGGATGAAAAAAGACCCAGGTCCATTTAATTCACCTTCTCCCATCCTGGGAGTCACATGATACGATGATAATGGAGTTGTTGACTAATCAGAGCAATCAATCTCCGTCAATGAGTCTCCAACAGACCCAGACATGAGGTGAGGAAAACCCCCAGTGGTGGAGAGCTTTGGGAACCATAGGTCCAAAGTCACCTCTTCCTCCCGACCCTGTTACACTCACCACATGTCATGTCTCAAATTACTCAGATATTGCATCCCAAAATATTATTTTCTGGAAGAAATCTACCCGATTTGCAATCTGAATGAATCGATACTAACTGCTCCCACCGTCTCTCTCGGGAGCCTGTTCCACAGATTGACCACTCGCTCACTGAAATATTGTTTCTGTAGATTAGTTTTGAATTTTCCTCCCCTTCATGCGCAGGCCGTGTCCTCTGGTATCTACTGTTCTGGACAAGGTGAAATAGCTTGTAATGGTCGACACTATCTAGTCCCTTTAGAATCCTAAAAACAGCAATCAGATCACCTCTCAGCCTTTTCTTTTCCAGTGAGAAAATGCCCAATTTGCATAATCGCTCCTCGGGATTCCATCCCTCCAACCCCTCAATCATTCTGGTTCTCTTCTGTATCCTCTCAATATCCCTTTTTGTACTGTGGCACTCAGAACTGGCCCAACTCACCATGGTATTACTCTTAAATAAACTATAGAGGCCCGTTGAATGAGATGTTTATGCCACAAGTTTTTTTTTTAAAGATTGAAAGGGGATAACATGACACTTTCATTCGTTGGCCCTTTCCCTAACATTAGAAATACGGGCGTGGCCATTATAGGGGCTTGTGGGGGAGTGGGGCGCGGAGCACATTCCCTGCGCCTAGGGTTGCCAACTCTGTTTGGATGTATTCCTGGAGGTTTCATCACATGATCTCCCCTCGCCACCAATTGCCCCACCCCCACACTCCCACCATTGGTCACCCAACATGTCCATCCTCACGGTGCCCCATCTTTCCACGGCCAATTGGAAAGCGAACAGACTCTTCATTACCCGATTGGATGATTCTTGACTGTCAGTGAATGACTTTTTCCCCATCTCCAATATTTTAATAACTAATAAACAAAAATGTTCAAAGAAAATTTAAAAAACGCACAATTATTAAAATTCTCCTGTGATTTTTCTCTTGGGTTTTCTTGCACCTCTGTCCAGAAGATCAATCTTTAATTCCTGGAGACTCCAGGACAAAAGGTTGGCAACGCTATCTGCGACTAAATGGTGAGGTGCCCCGATATTAGCCCTCGGGCTGCATTTCAATGGCGCAAACAGCCAGCTGGCAAAGAAGAGATCACGATCGGGCCGGGGTAAGAGGGTCCGGGCAGGAGTCTGAAGGCGATCGCAGTTGGGGGAGGGGAGGGGAAGTTTGAGCTAGGGGAGGCCCAAGGTTTCCTTGAGGAGGCCAGACAACGGAATCCTTAAAAACTTATCTTCCTGGGCCTCGTCTGGCCTCGATCCTGTTTGCCGTCAACTTTCTTTGGCAGGTCGACACTCAGTGGGCTCACCTTAAAGCCTATTTGCATCATAGCACCCCGACTTGTGCATATTTACAAGGCCCTGTCATGTCTGCGGCGAGCACCTCGCTGGCCTCCTCAAACCCGAGAGTTGAATTGGTGCCAATGGGGAGGTAAGGACTTGTCGAAACTTAACACTATACAAATGCATTAACACCCAAACAAGTAGTACAAAGAGAAACTTTATTGAACCCCAACTTGTATACAAGTGGAAGAGCACCTCAAACAATGGTTGAGGGTACAACTTCGCCGAGTCAATGAAACAGCTCATGTTTATACAATTCAGTAGACAACGCCCACCTGTTACAGAATATGGGCGTACACGTACATTCTTTATTGGCTCAGGTAGTTGGTCAATCAAGTAGTGAGCCTGCCCCTGAACATCCATAGCCATCTTGTTACCTTGCACGTAGGCCTGAGCAGATGTCAGTTATCTCCTTTCTCTCTACATTCCTGTTTCTTGTTATCAGTAAGGCTGGAGCCAGTCTCAAGGCTACATGGCTGTTCAGTAACTCTATTCTTATTATATTCTGTAGTCAGCTACATCCTTATCTCAAGGGAGGCCAGGCTGTGCTAGGCTTAATTATCAACATACCAAGGCTCAAACGTAATTACACAATTGTGCTTCTATGTGTGCTGTAGCTAAACCTATTATGTGAGTTAAGTGAGTTAATAAAGAGTTAATATGGTCAAGTATCCCTTCATGCACTTCCACAGACTCTGTCCCTATTTTAACCCCCAGCCCACCCCATTCTCAGGAGGGTTAAAATTGAAGCTGTGGTCCTGATACTTCAGTGAGCGACGAAGACCATGGGAGCAGAATATCCGACATTCCACCAATCTCTCACCACAACTTTGGAGGAGGATCATAAACGGCCAATAACGTTGTCTCTCTGTGGGATTTCCCCCCCGATCTACGGCCAAAGTTACGCGCAAGATTGGGAGACCCCCCCCCTGCAGAATTTCCAAACGCCTGAGTTTCTACTCGAGTGCTGTCGATGGAGGGGAAACTCCATCTAACGCATCAACTGCTCTCTCGATGTAAAATTGGCTTCTCCCTCTGAGGTGGCTGGGCGGGGCCCAGTTTGTAGATCGTCTGTCTGTCTGATTTAAGGATTTGTTTGCTGTTCTTTTATCACTTGCTTGGCATCAGCATTTCCCCTTTCTGACCACAACCAATCTGTCCTAAGCCTCAACTTCATCCCACTCCACCCTCAACTCAAAGAATTCAAAATTTGACCCCATGCTGAGCTTCTCTTCAGCCCCCCCCCCTCTGCTTTTCAATCCGTTCTCCTTCGACTAGGAGGCCCCCAAATTGTCATTGCAACTCATTCTCTTTACAACCAATCTCTTCCTTTTGGACACTTAGCCTTTTGAATTCCCTCAGCCTTTACAGTGAGAATGAATATTCGTTGTCTGTGTTACTCTACTCCCCTTATTTACTATGATTGAATTTAAGAGTTAGCTGTGGCTCAGTGGTAGGACTCTTACTTTTAAGTTTGAAGGTTATGGGTTCACGTCCTACTCCAGCCCTTAATCTAGGCTGATACTGCAGTGTCAGTACTGAGGGAGTGCTGCATTGTCAGAGGTGCTGTCTTTCAGATGAGACATTAAATCAAGGCCCTGTCTGTTCTTTCAGGTTGATGTAAAAGGTCACTATCTGAAGAAGAGCAGAGGAATTCACCCCAGTGTCCCGGGCCAATGTTAATCCCCAACCAACATCACTAAAAACAGATTATCTGGTCATTATCACATTACTGTTTGTGGGATCTTGCTGTGTGCAAATTGGCTGCTGTGTTTCCTACGGTGACTACACTTCAAAAAGTACATCATTGGCTGTAAAGCATTTTGTGGACGTCCTGAGGTTGTGAAAGGCGCTATATAAATGCAAGTCTTTCTTTCTATTTTATCTCTCTGAAGTTGCAGTTTCTGCTGTAATTCCCACAAAACACCAACCCATTTACAGAATCTGATCCGTCCACTCCGAATCTCCAGCACTTTCTGTTTTCATCGCGTATGTTGATTCTCACGATATTCTCCTTAAGTAGAATTAACGAGTTAATAAAAAGAAAATTCGCAGCATCCCATGTTCCCATGGGAACCGGCCGCAGTGCTGGATTATTCACATTCACCACCAATGGTGAGTCAGATTAAGATCAATGGATCCGCCCTTGGCGTCAAGGGGCCAGTTTTAATCCTTGGGGGCTGACAAATAAGGCTGAATGTGGGGCAGGCAAGTGTCTAATGAGTACGTAACAGTAAATATTTGTATGATACATTTAACAAAATCAAACAGAGAATTTATTAACCAATATCGTATTCTTACGACAAATTGTTTACAACTGTACCAGCCGACTAATTCAGAGGTCATTACAGGTTGAAATGGTCATTGTTTTGGTATCCTTGCACTCTTTCCCTTGGAGAACAGTGTGAGGTAGGGGGAGGATTTGCAGGGTGATTAACAGTCTGACTGGCCGTGACGTGATCGCTCCTTCCATGGCTGTAACCATCTTTACACCAGCCGATAGGGCGTTAGTCCTACACAGGGAGGGAGGGTAGAGGGGCTCCCGCAACCCATACAATGAGGGGGGGGGGCCACCCACACCCACTGGGTTCGAGAATCCCGCTGGATGTCAACCCGGAATTCAGAGCCAGAGTGCTACCATTTGGCCAAAGGTACGCTCCAGTTAAAATGGCGCTATGTGATACCAATGACAAAAGTGTCCACATTAATTCCTCTGCTCCCTAATTTAAATAACATCATTAACCTATTCTAGATTAACAAGTTTGTGACTAATTTTGCACAGCCCATAATAGCTAGCAATATTCAGAAAGAAAGAAAGACTTGTATTTCTATAGTGTCTTTCACCTCCTCAGGATGTCCCAAAGTGCTTTACAGCCAATTAAGTACTTTTGAAGTGTAGTCACTATTGTAATAAAGGAGAGTTTTGCTTGATCTGTTGAAACGCTAAGCTGTCTTTTTTCTTATCGATACTGACACACCCGTTTTGTAAAACCAGCATCTTACTTCTGATTTGCACCATTTTTCTTTTGGTCTCTGCTGGTCTGTACTGAGCTGGAGCTCCCAGGCTACGTTTCGCTACACCAGGCCTGTCGCACGGGTCGTGGGGAGACAGCAGGCCACAAACAAAACACACTAGAAACATATCAATAAAAAGCACTCAACGGATACAGCTGGAATCTAATGACGATAATTAACTTAGTCCATGTGTCTTGGTTGTGGCTTTGTCAAGTTGTCAACCCGGAAGTTGTGGTCTCGAGTCCCACTCCAGAGACTTGAGCGCAAAATCCAGGCTGACTCTCCCAGTGCAGTACTGAGGGAGTGCTGCACTGTCGGGGGTGCCGTCTTTCGAATGAGATATTAAACTGAGGCCCCATCTGCCCTCTTAGATGCAGATTCCACAGACACTATTTCAAGGAAGAGTAGAGGAGTTCTCCCTGGTGTCCTGGGGCCAATATTTATCCCTCAACCAACATCACTTAAAAACAGATTATCTGGTCATTATCACATTGCTGTTTGTGGGATCTTGCTGTGGGCAAATTGGCTGCTGCGTTTCCTACGTTACTACAGTGACTACACTTCAAAAAGTACTTCATTGGCCGTAAAGCGCTTTGGGGCACCTGAGATCATGAAAGGTGCTATAGAAATGCACGTCTTTCTTGCTTTCACATCTGTGTTGGTATCAGCAGAAGGCGTGCAAGATATCATCCATAAACTTAGCAAGGGAAAGGTAATCTTGTTATTTTTAGCAGAATAGAAATTGAAGATCTTTCAATATTTTTGTGCTGGAGTATCTGATTGGGTCACAGAAGGCGAAGTGAGAAATATTATCAATTTCTGTTTCAGCTCACGAAACCTGCTGCCTGTCGGTCAGTCAATAAAAGCCGTGTTTGGCCTCTGCTCGTTGTAATTTTGCCCGATGACAGGAGTGCTTTCGCTGTCCTCAGTCAGAATTCCTCTGATAGCGTTAGCCAGGATTCTTTCCATCCCTTGAAGAGCAGGTTTTGTCGGGAGGTGCCTCAAATGTAATAAATCAAGATCGCCTCCCCCCTGCAAAAGAACAAGAATAACCCCAGTCACTGTCAGAATTTAGAGACACTTTCAATTATTTACTGCAGTCTTGTCCCAGTAGGTTAACCACTGGTCACATGTGGCTAACTGGGAATCCAGATGTGACGAATTGCACCTCTGATTAGTAAATTAAAAAATGAGTAACAGACACCGTCGTTGGTCATGTGATCTCAATACTCATGTTCGCACTGCGTGCGCATGTGAACTTTAACCTTTTTGTGCGTTTATTGGTAAGATGGTGAGACGGAAAGCAGAGAGTGTTTTTTGATCGTTGTGGCTGTTTTACTCCCTTGGCCACTGAATGATGGGAGATGTTTGTTCAGTAAATATCCACGTGTGAAGTACATTTACCTGGATTGTGTTTTCTACTAAAATTGTGCATGAGGCTAAAACAATGTCACCATAGCAACACCTGTGGCAAGTCAGTGATTTCCATTGGACAACTCTGAACTAACGGACAAAGAGGTCAGTGGCAATATTTCCCGATTCAGTCTCTGGTTTACCCTGTGCACTCATACAATCTGCAAGCATCTCGTGAGGCTGTTTGAAGTGACTAGGCCCTTTCCTGTGCCACCTTCATTCTGCTCCAATTAACACTGAACCCCCGATTTGAGTAAATAATCTGTAGGGCAGCAATCTTGCTCCGTCTGTGCAGTTTCCCGTAAATCCCCCCTCCAAGTTCTGATAGACACCCCCCCCTGTAAATCCCCCCTCCACGTTCTGATAGACACCTCCCCCTGTAAATCCCCCCTCCAAGTTCTGATAGACACCCCCCCCTGTAAATCCCCCTTCCAAGTTCTGATATACACCTCCCCCTGTAAATCCCCCCTCCAAGTTCTGATAGACACCTCCCCCTGTAAATCCCCCCTCCAAGTTCTGATAGACACCTCCCCCTGTAAATCCCCCCTCCAAGTTCTGATAGACACCCCCCCCTGTAAATCCCCCCTCCAAGTTCTGATATACACCCCCCCCTGTAAACCCCCCCTCCAAGTTCTGATAGACACCCCCTCCTTTAAACCCCCCCTCCAAGTTCTGATAGACACCCCCTCCTTTAAACCCCCCTCCAAGTTCTGAAAGACACCTCCCCCTGTAAACCCCCCCTCCTAGTTCTGAAAGACACCTCCCCCTGTAAACCCCCCCTCCAAGTTCTGATAGACACCCCCCCAGCAAAATCCCCCCTCCAATTCTGATAGACACCCCCTCCTTTAAACCCCCCCTCCAAGTTCTGATATACACCCCCCCCTGAAAATCCCCTCTCCAAGTTCTGATAGACACCCCCTCCCCCTGTAAATCCCCTGTCCAGGTTGAGATAGACACCCCCCCTCCCCCTGTAATTCCCCTGTCCAGGTTGGGATAGACACCCCCCCTCGCTGGATGATCTTCTTCCAGCTGTTCCCACTGCCGTTCCCTAATTGTTGCTCCTGTTCTGTGTTGAGTCCAGGGCCTACAATGCTCTCCAGGGAGACCAGGAATTCCCACTTGCAGCACAGAGTTGGGTCCCAGAATGATGCCCACATGCTCGGCTACAATCGACAGGAGAGAGAGTATCAGTTAAAGCAGTGCCACATCTCATGGCCAGATCCCCTGAGGCAGCAATTAAGCCGAGAAGCGCAAACTTGCTAGTTGTCCAGTTTATGCTGTGCAGGGATTATTTAACTATAACAAATAGGGGCAGGTTGCCCTGATTCTGCACCAAGGTAAACTGGATTAAAGAAAAGAAAAAAGCTATACTGGACTGCCTGAGTGCAGCGAGTAGAGGAATTACATAGAATTACATAGAATGGACAACACAGACACAGGCCATTCAGCCCAACGGGTCCATGCTGGTGTTTAAGCTCCACACGAGCCTCCTCCCTCCCTACTTCATCTCACCCTATCAGCATATCCTTCTATTCCTTTCTCCCTCATGTGTTTATCCAGCTTCCCCTTAAATGCATCCATACTATTCACCTCAACTACTCCTTGTGGGAGCGAGTTCCACATTCCAACTACTCTGGTAAAGAAGTTATATTTATGACCCTTAGTTTTGGATTCCACCACAAGTCGGAACATCTTCTCCATGTCTACCCTATCAAACCTCTTCATAATTTTAAAGACCTCTATCAGGTCACCCCTCAGCCTTCTCTATTCTTGAAAAAAGAGCCCCCAGCCTGTTCAGTCTTTCCTGATAGTTAGGAAAATCCAATGAGGAAGACTGAGAGTCCAACCAATTGTCCTCTCGTTTTGGAAAGAAAGGGGGGCCGAAGGCCCTTACAATCCTCCCCGTTTGATTTCCCCGTATTCACTGGGCCCAGTTGATCCAATACACCCAAGAAAACCCCTCCCTTAATGACTTAGGTGGGAATTTTAACTCCTGGATTGGAACACGGCCTAGGACCTCCCACACTGCGACCTCCACCACCGAGAAGGGCAAGGGCGGCAGGCGCATGGGAACAACACCACCTCCAAGTTCCCCTCCAAGTCACACGCCATCCCGACCTGGAAATATATCGCCGTTCCTTCATCGTCGCTGGGTCAAAGTTCTGGAACTCCCGACCTAACAGCACTGTGGGAGAACCGTCACCACACGGACTGCAGCGGTTCAAGAAGACGGCTCACCACCACCTTCTCGAGGGGACCTGAGGATGGGCAATAAATGCCGGCCTCGCCAGCGACGCCAACATTCCCACATTCCGGGAATCAATTTTTATAAACAGACCCACAAGGCAGCGGGAGGCCAAACCAACTCGTAACAAAGTGACGGAAAGTCAGGTGGTCCAGGGGCTGCTCGCTGGGCCCAGGGTAAGTGCGGGGGAGGGGTGGAGGGGGGAGGGGTGGCGGTTCTGGGGCGGTCAGCTGTTCGGGTAGAGGGGACCGAGGGAGTCCACCTGGCCCCACGATGGGGCCTCTTCGATTGTCTGTCCTGGTTCTTTCTGTTGGGGAGGCCGGGTTAAGATGGCGTCGGGGTCCTACTGATGTAATGGGACGTTGATTTTCAGAAAGGTACGAGGCTCCCGCCTGAACCAGGCGTTTTAATTTATGCAGCGGAGGGGGGAGGGAGTGGGTGAATCGCCCACTCTATTTTAACTGACCCCAACCCCCTACTACCCGGTTTCCATCGGATGGGGGGAGTTAAAATCCCCCCCAACCTTGATGTTTGCTCCTTTGCTGAGATACGCTGCCATGTTTTTGATTTTCAAGACCCTGTGTAAGATTTTCTTTCCTCAGGTGGATGAGGTTGCTGTTTTTTTTCATTTTAATCCCATGAAGTAACTGAGTTGAGGAGCTGAACTGCTCTGAGACAGGAGCTGCCAATT
Source organism: Heptranchias perlo (assembly GCF_035084215.1). Lineage (NCBI taxonomy): Eukaryota > Metazoa > Chordata > Chondrichthyes > Hexanchiformes > Hexanchidae > Heptranchias > Heptranchias perlo. Next base: position 3,577,856 of record NC_090343.1, read on the forward strand.
CTGGCCATTAACCCAATATCCACTGTAAGGCCCGCACACCACAGGGTGAAGAAGATGCCTTTACCGGAATGTGCCAGGCTCATTTCCGTCTTTGGGATGAGACACTACACCAAGGCCCCTTCGGCCCTCTCAGGAGGACGTAAAAGGTCCCACGGCCACTGTTCGAAGAAGAGCGAGGGAGTTCTCTCCGGTGTTCTGCGGCCAATATTTATCCCTCAACCAACATCGCTAGATTATCTGGTCATTATCACATTGCTGTTTGTGGGATCTTGCTGTGCGCGAATTGGCTGCTGCGTTTCCCACATTACAACAGCGACTACACTTCAAAAGTACTTCATTGGCTGTAAAAGTGCTTTGGGACGTCCTGAGGCCGTGAAAGGTTCTATATAAATGCAAATCTTTCCTTCCTTCATGGTGAAGGGCCCAAAACTCCTAATTCATTCAGCAATATCTTGCGCTGGTTGGTGAAATCAACTCAACTGCTACGAGAAAAACCATTTGTAAAGGAATGGGAAATGGAGAGAAAATGAGAGAGACAGAGTGAGAGAGATAGCGAGAGAAAACACCCGAGGGAGAGGAAGTGAGAAAAACAATGGGAGAGGAAGAGAATAAAAGGGAGAAAGAAAAGAAGAAAAAATTAGCCAGAAAAGAAAAAGATGGAAAAAAAGAAAGTAATGGAAGAGTGAAAGAAGAGAGAGAGAGAATGAGAGAAGGATAGAGAGTAGGAAAGAGAGCAGGAGAGGGAGAAAGAGAAAAAAAAGAAAGAGCAGGAGAGAGAGAGAAAAAGAGCGAAAAAGAAAGAGGGAGGAGAAAGCAGGAGAGAAAGAGAGATAAAAAAGAGAGCAGGAGAGAGAGAGAGAAAGAGATAAAGGAAGAGAGCAGGAGAGAGAAAGAAAGTAAGAGCAGAGGAGAGAGATATAACGAAATCGAGAGCAGGAGAAAGAAAGAGAGAGAAGGGAAGAGAGAGGAGAGAGAGAAAGACAGCGAGAGCAGGAGAGAGAGAATGAGTGAGAGAGAGCGGGGAAGAAAGCAAGTGGAGTGCATGTGCGGTGTGTCTGTGGGTATGGAGTGCCGTGGGTGCGTTTGGTATGAGCCAGTATGGGCCCTCGGGATAGTTTCTTCCTCCTCCCTCTGTGTATTGAAGAGTTTTACTTTTGCAGAGCCATTAGTTGCTGTGTGGGGAGGCTGCTTACTCCAGCAGTCCTGATATTGATGGCCAATCGATCTGCTCCATTCAATGAAAGGTATAAATCTGCAGACGCAGTCTGGACGAACATTAATCAGCGTTTAATACAAAACTTATTTATTAATGCTTAAAGCAGCAAAACAATTCTGTTTCTTTTCCTCCTCGGGCCTATTTGCAGTGCTGTTTGTTTCTAAATTTGTTCCCCAGTCGCAGAACCTCTTTTGGTCTGTCGGGGTAGAAATTCTTCTTGGCGGTATCGCAAAAACGGGGCGATGGCGAATCATCCGCCCGATTTCCACCCACTCGGTCTTCCTTTCCGTTAACTTCCATTGAAAGGAGGATTGGGCAAAGTGTGGAACAGGCGGCCGGCTCACCCGCGCTCACCTTACACCCCGGCCCAGGGTCCGTTTCTACCCCAGTCAGTTCTCGGGTACAATACAACAACTTGCATTTATATAGCGCCTTTAACGTAGTGAAACGTCCCAAGGCGCCTCACAGGAGCCATTATCAGACAGAAAAAAATTGACAGTGAGCCGAAGAAGGAGTCATTAGGACAGGTGATCAAACGCTTGGTCAAAGAGGTAAGTTTTAAGGAGCATCTTAAAGGGATTTTAAAATTCTCATCCTTGTTTTCAAATCCCTCCGTGACCCTCGCCCCCCTCCCCATCTCTGTAACCTCCTCCAGCCCTACAACCCTCCGAGATCTCTGCGCTCCTCCAATTCTGGCCTCTTGCGCATTCCCCCGATTTAATCGCTCCACCATTGGCGGCCGTGCCTTCGGCTGCCTGGGCCCGAAGCTCTGGAATTCCCTCCCTAAACCTCTCCGCCTCTCTCTCCTCCTTTAAGAAGCTCCTTAAAACCCTCCTCACCCCTCCTAATATTTCAGTGGTTCAGTGTCAAATTTTGTTTGATAATCGCTCCTGTGAAGCGCCTTGGGACGTTTTACCATGTTAAAGGTGCTATATAAATGCAAGTTGTTGTTGTTGAGAGAGGCAGAGAGGCGGAGAGGTGTAGGGAGGGAATTCCAGAGCTTAGGGACCAGGCAGCTGAAGGCACGGCCGCCAATGGTGGAGCGATGACAATCGGGGATGGACTAGACGTTAGAGTTGGAGGATTGCAGAGATCTCGGAGGGTTATAGGGCTGGAGGAGGTTACAGAGTTAGGGAGGGGCGAGGGCCATGGAGGGATTTGAACATGAGGATGAGGATTTTAAAATCGAGGTGTTGCTGCACCAGGAGCCAATGTAGGTCAGCGAGCACAGGGGTCATGGTTGAACGGGAATTAATGCGAGTCCAAAGGAGAGGAAAAGAAGGTGGAGACACTGGGAGCTGGATTCTCCTCTTCACTGGTGGTGCTTCTGCCGTCTCTCCACAATCCCGACACTGTTTGCCGGGTCAGGGGCCGTTTCACATGGACGGTGAGATTCCAGCAGAATTTCCCCGCCAGTGCGACATCGTAAAAAGGAGGCGTTGCCAGGCCAGGGACTTGGCAACGCTCGAACAGGCGGAGAGGGACCTTAAACGGGCAGAGGCTCCTCAAAGATAAAACGGCAAATTTCATTTTAGGTCTTGGCCTACACTGAAGCCTAAACAGCTGAGGCTTTGGGGCCGAAACAGAGGGAGAGGAGGCCTCAGATAGGCCCTAAACCTCCATCTGCAGCATTCAGAGCCTTCCTGATACTACCTTGGCCCTATCAGCACCTTCCACCAGGGTAGAACCATAGAACCATAGAAAAGATACAGCACAGAAGGGGGCCGTTCAGCCCATCGTGTCCATGCCGTCTCGAAGAACAACCAGGTGCCCATTCTAATCCCACCTTCCAGCACCCGGTCCATGGCCCTGCAACTTACAGCACTTTAGGTGCAGGTCCAGGTACTTTTTAAAAGAGTTGAGGGTCCCTGCCTCTACCACCAATTCGGGCAGCGAGTTCCATACACCCACCACCCTCTGGATAAAAAAGTTTTTCCTCATGTCCCCTCTAATTCTTCTGCCAATCAGCCTAAATCTATGTCCTCTAGTTCTTGAACTCTCCGCTAGGGGAAACAAGTACTTCCTGTCTACTTTATCTGGACCCCTCACAATTTTGTACACCTCAATCAAGTCTCCCCTCAGCCTCCTCTGCTCCAAGGAAAACAACCCCAGCCTATCCAATCTCTCTCGGTAGCTGCAATTTTCAAGGCCTGGCAACATTCTTGTAAAGGGATGGGTTGCCAATTCTGGTTGAAGGCATTCCTGGAGGTTTCATCACATGACCTCCTGTCTCCAACCGCCCCGCCCCCACACTCCCACCATTGGTCGCCCAACACGCCTATCCTCGTGATGCCCCGCCTTCCCACGGCCAATTAGAAAGCGAAAAAGCTCATCATTACCCAATTGGATGACGCGTGACTGTCAGTAAAACAGCCTTTTTTCTTCCCATCTCCAATCTTTTTTATAATTAATAAACAGAAATGTTCAAAGATAATGAAACAAAAGCACACAATTGATGATTTTTCTCCCCCCGGGTTTTGCTTGCAGCAATGTCCTGGAGATTAATCTTCAATTCCTGGTGACTCCAGGCCAATCCTGGAGGGTTGGCAACTCCTACTCCAGGGGTTCTCTGGGAGTGGAGGTAAACAGGGTGGAGGAGGAGGAGGGATGGGGTGCAAGAGAAGGCCTCCTGCCCTGACGATGGCATGTGGCACCTTCTAAGGAAAGGTACATAACTTTGACCCAATCTTCTCGCAGCCTGACCCTTGGCTGGGTACAGGGTCCAGTTGTCCTGGGTGCAGTTACAGCTTGGCATCTGCCTGGGGTACTGAGCTAAATGAGGCAATAGTCGTGTTATGCCCCTCCCGCATCATTTGCATACCCCTCCTTCCCAACACCGCTTAGGCGAAGCCCCAGAAGTCCCCAGGGAAACACAAAGGAGGCGGAGACCCACGATTCAGAGACTCCGCCCATTTTGCTTCTGCTTTGCGCTCGTGAACTGAATGGCCCCCCGATGCCTTTAAGGGAAAGCCAGATAAGCACATGAGAAAGAAATGAATAGAAGGATATGCTGATAGGGTTAGATGGAGTAGGGAGGGAGGAGGCTCGTGAGGAGCGTAAACACCGGGATAGACCAGTTGGGCCGAATGGCCTGTTTCTCTTCTGTAGACTCGATGTAACTCGATGCGACTCAATGAGAGCAAAGCAGAGGGAATTCTCTGCTGCCCCACACGATGGGGCAAACATACAAAGGGAGATTAATGCCCATGTACCCACCTCATGCAGCTCTCAACAAACACTTGTAGGGCAGCATCAGTGGAGCTTCAGGCCCAGCCCCGTTGGCACAGCTTGCTGGTGGAGGTTGGTGCAAGATGTGGGAGAACCAAGGAACCGTCGAAGATTTATATTACGCCCCTTGGGTTTCAGCCGTGGCTCAGTGGTAGCACTCGTCACCTCTCAGTCAAAAGGTCTTGGGTTCAAGTCCCACTCCAGAGACTTCAGCACATAATCCGGGCTGACACTCCCAGTACTGAGGGAGTGCCGCACCGTCAGAGGTGCCGTCTTTTGGATGAGATGTTAAACTGAGGCCCCCTCTGCCCTCTCAGGTGGATGTAAAAGGTCCCACGGCCACTCTTTCAAAGAAGAGCCAGGGAGATCTCCTGGCGTCCTGGGGCCAATATTTATCCTTCAACTGACATCACGAAAAGGCAGATTATCTGGTCATTACCTCATTGCTTTTTGTGGGGCCTTGCTGTGTGCAAATTGGCTGCCATGTTTCCTACATTACAGCCTTTTCGTGATGTCAGTTGAAGGATAAATATTGGCCCCAGGACGCCAGGAGATCTCCCTGGCTCTTCTTTGAAAGAGTGGCCGTGGGACCTTTTACATCCACCTGAGAGGGCAGAGGGGGCCTCAGTTTAACATCTCATCCAAAAGACGGCACCTCTGACGGTGCGGCACTCCCTCAGTACTGGGAGTGTCAGCCCGGATTATGTGCTGAAGTCTCTGGAGTGGGACTTGAACCCAAGACCTTTTGACTGAGAGGTGACGAGTGCTACCACTGAGCCACGGCTGAAACCCAAGGGGCGTAATATAAATCTTCGACGGTTCCTTGGTTCTAGTGACTACTAGATCAATTCCTGGGATGAGGGGGTTGTCCTATGACGAAAGATTGAGTAGAATGGGCCTATATTCTCTGGAGTTTAGAAGAATGAGAGGTGATCTCATTGAAACATATAAAATTCTTAGAGGGCTTGACAGGGTAGATGCTGAGAGGCTATTTCCCCTGGCTGGAAAGTCTAGAACTAGGGTCATAGTCTCAAGATAAGACGTCGGCCATTTAGGATTGAGATGAGGAAAAATTTCTTCACTCAGTGGGTTGTGAATCTTTGGAATTCTCTCCCCCAGAGGGCTGTGGATGCTCAGTCGATGAGTATATTCAAGACTGAGATCGATGGATATTTGGACACCAGGGGAATCAAAGGACATGGGGATTGGGTGGGAAAGTGGAGTTGAGATGAAGATCAGCCATGATCTTATTGAATGGCGGAGCAGGCTCGAGGGGCCTTATGGCCGACTCCTGCTCCTACTTCTTATGTTCTTATCTTATGTTCTTGACGATGCTTCAAAAATGCTTAATTGGCTGTAAAGTGCTTTGGGACTTCCTGAGGTCGTGAAAGGCGCTATATAAATGCAAGTTCTTTCTTCTTCTTTCTTTGTACAATGGGAAACGAGGGCTGTGTCCCTTTTAAATGTTCTAAGGGTTGGTTGAATAATAAGGTAACCTGTACGTCATGTCCCTGGCCCCTGAACCTAGAGCAGACAGTGCAATAAAATCAAGCGAACCAGATAAGCGTGGAAATTAATTACATAATATATTGGTACAAATTGGTTGGCAGTCGGAACACTTCACTGCCCATGACAGAGCAAGGTCCTTGCACAAGATTCAGTACACATAGACTTTGCCCTTGGACAATTCAGCCAGTAGTTGAGCTGAAGTACTCTGGACAGATCCTCGAGTGGGGAAGAAACATCCTTGTATCATTATAACTTCCTCATGGCTAGCGTTGACAGTGGAATTGGCAGTCGAGCTAATCACCGAGCTCCAAAGGCCATCACGCTGGAGGCTAAACTGCAGGAAAATGTCTCAGCCTCTGCACTGCAAGGGAACAGCCACCAGAACTGCAATCATTATATAATCTCTCATGGAAATCTTAATAGTGTCATGTTTCCGGAAAGGAAAAAGTTTGTGGAGCTCTGGAAGTTTAACAGTCTCGGTCTCTGAAGTAGTGTTATTGCTCCCTACAGATTTTGCCAGGAAGCCAGGTATCACAATCAAATGATAAGTTCCAGCTTCATTCCTCCCCTCACTCAGGTGAATTTCTGATCTTGGCCCTGCATTATCCATTCCCTCCATCACCGGTGCAGCATCGCTACAGTATGTACGATCTACAGGATGCACTGCAGCAACTCGCCAAGCTTTCTTCAACAGCACCTCCCAAACCCGCGACCTCTACCACCTAGAAGGACAAGGGCAGCTGGTGCATGGGAACAACACCACCTGCACGTTCCCCTCCAAGTCACACACCATCCCGACTTGGAAATATATCGCCGTTCCTTCATCGTTGCTGGGTCAAAATCCTGGAACTCCCTTCCTAACAGCACTGTGGGAGAACCTTCACCACACGGACTGCAGCGGTTCAAGAGGGCGGCTCACCACCACCTTCTCAAGGGGCATCTAGGGATGGGTGATAAACGCCGACCTTGCCAGCGACGCCCGCATCCTGAGATTAAATGAAGAAGAACATCTGTGGGGAGGTAACGAGCGAGAGGGAAGAACGAAGAGAGTCGCTTTTGTGCCAGTCATGATGGCTGAACGAAGAGCAACTCAGTCGGAAGAATAGGAGGATTGGCCGCAGGAGAGATATGTCCCTGGGAATCCACGCAGCGGAAAAATGGGGGGAGGGAAGTGAGGGGTTTAATTGAAAGGGCAAATTATCCCCCAACAAAGTCTTGAAGGGAGACAAAGTATGAAGCATTAAGGATATTGTATAGACAAGGGAGATTGGTGAGCAGTGATGGATACTGTTTCTATGCTGTCATTGGCGAATGGTTTGAGCTCTGCAGTATTTCAGCAACTCCACAACTCAGCACATTCACCAGCAATAACTTACAATTATATAACACTCCTGGCGTGGAGTGCCTGACAAGGGGGAGACGAAGACACCAAGCAATGGAATTTAGATGAGGAGATTGAAGGCACTCTCAACTCATGGCCCCTTTGAGAACACCACACTGACGCAGAGTCACTCAGTCCCTGCTCAATTTACAAAGAGTTGAGCTGACATTTACAGAGTGGCCCTGATTACAGTTTAAGCTTCCAGTCGAAGCTTCAGTTATCAGCCTGTTCCCTGGTTTATGTTCAGTATCAAAAACAAAACAGCCTTTTAATGTCACCATCTCTGAGAAAGTTCGGTGCAAAAATAACCCAGTGTAGAAAGTAGGGATCATTAACTCTGGTTGGACATATTCCTGGGCCTCCTGCCTCGAACCACCCTGCCCCCCACACTCCCACCATTGGTTGCCTGACATGTCCATCCTCGTGGTGCCCCGCCCCCACACTCCCACCATTGGTTGCCTGACTCGTCCATCCTCAAGGTGCCCCGCCCCCCCCCCCCCACACTCCCACCATTGGTTGCCTGACACGTCTGTCCTCGTGGTGCCCCGCCCCCCACACTCCCACCATTGGTTGCCTGACACGTCCATCCTCGTGATGCCCCGCCCCCACACTCCCACCATTGGTTGCCTGACTCGCCCGTCCTCGTGATGCCCCGCCCCCACACTCCCACCATTGGTTGCCTGACTCGCCCGTCCTCGTGATGCCCCGCCCCCACACTCCCACCATTGGTTGCCTGACACGTCCATCCTCGTGATGCCCCGCCCCCACACTCCCACCATTGGTTGCCTGACTCGCCCGTCCTCGTGATGCCCCGCCCCCCCACACTCCCACCATTGGTTGCCTGACTCGCCCATCCTCGTGATGCCCCGCCCCCACACTCCCACCATTGGTTGCCTGACTCGCCCATCCTCGTGATGCCCCGCCTTCCCACAGCCAGTTGGAAAGCGAACAGACTCTTCATTACTCGATTGGATGATTCTTGACTGTCAGTGAAACAGCCCGTTTCCCCCCCGTGTCCGTTTTATTTATAACTAATAAACAAAAATTTCCGAAGAGAATTAAGAAAATTCACTATTTTTTTAACCTCCCTATGATTTTTCTCCCGAGTGTTGCTGGCAACAGTGCCCTGGAGATTAATCTTTAATTCCTGGAGACTCCAGGCCAATCCTGGAGGGTTTGCAACCCCAGGTAGAGAGGAAGCACATTTGAAGACCCAGAATCTCTGAAGTCTATTTTGACTTTTGGCCGACTGCCCGCTCCAGCAGTTACGAGGTCCCTCCCCCTTCCCACCCTTTCCCCCCCCCCCTCCTCTCCCCTCCCACCCCATGATTTTGAATCCCCTCAGCCTCATTTGAATCTGGCAGGGTGAGCTGCGGGGAGCTAAACAGGAGTCCCCAGAGAAACTCGCACGATTGAGATCGGGCCATGTCGCGACCAGCAAGGTCATTCGGGGCGGGGAAAGGGGGGGTTCGCGATCGCGGTGGGGAGGGGATCGCAATTGCGCGGAAGGGGGGCCGCGATCGCGGTGGGGGGGGGGGTCGCGATCGTGGAGGGAGGGTTGCGATCGCGGGGCGTGGGGGTCGCGATCGTGGAGGGAGGGTCGCGATCGTGGAGGGAGGGTCCCGCGATCGCGGGGAGGGAGAGGTGGTCCCGGGACAGCAGCGGCCCAAATTATTTTTGTGAGCCCCCCAGCGCTTCTCTCCTGCTCACCCGGGGCCCACAAGAATAGTTCAACACTTACCTTTGGCCAGTGCTGCTTCACCTCCATCACCCGTGGAACCGGTGGGAGTGAGCACAGCGCAGGCACCGACCTAAAATGGCGTACAGGGGCCTATTTGTATCGTAGGACCCCGATTTCCATATTAAAAGGGGCCTATAACCTGAACCAGGCGGGCATTTTGAACACCTGGTGATAGGCCCCTTTCAAAATGGCGCCGGCCATGTCATCTGGCGTCAACTTGGGTGGTGAGGCTCCTGACGCCATTTTGAGCCCCGTTGCCATCCCGTTAACACCGGGCGAAGGGAGTGAAATTTGACCCCATGTGTTTTTTTGTAGCCTTGTTTTAATTTATTTTAAGTGCCTTCCAACTTTAAGTGAGGGTTGGAGACCATCCAGGCCCTGGGAACCTTTCTGTATTCATTGTAAGAGAATGAAAAGTTCTCAGGGTTAAATTGTACTTATCGTGTTACTAAACTCACCAACATGCGCACCCCATGGCAGAGGTGGGCGTGTAACTGGCTCCTCGCTCTCCCGTGCAGCTCATTAGCTGTCACCAGATGTGCAAGCACAGCCTGAGGAGGGAAAGCTTCTAGCCGCAGATCAACAGCTCTCCAGGAAGGTCCAAGATCGGGAGGTTACTGTATGAGAAATCGTGGAGAGGATTGGGACTCACCTCTCTCTAACTGGTACAGCTCTAAAGTGTTAGTGTCGTTAACAGAAAGAAGAAAGAAAGATCTTGCATTTCTATAGCACCTTTCACAACCTCAGGACACCCCAAAAGCGCTTTACTACACTTTCGAAGTGTAGTCACTGTTGTAATAACAACAACAACTTGCATTTACGTAGCGCAGTCCCAAGGCGCTTCACAGGAGCGATTATCAAACAAAATTTGACACCGAGCCACATAATGAGACATTAGGACAGGTGACCAAAAGCTTGGTCAAAGAGGTAGGTTTTAAGGAGCGTCTTAAAGGAGGAGAGAGAGGCGGAGAGGTTTAGGGAGGGAATTCCAGAGCTTAGGGCCGAGGCAGCTGAACGCACGGCCGCCAATGGTGGAGCGATGAAAATCGGGAATGCGCAAGAGGCCAGATAATGTAGGAAACGTGGCAACCAATTTGTGCACAGCAAGGCCCCACAAACAGCAAGGTGTTAATGACCAGATAATCTGTTTTTTAGTGATGTTGGTTGAGGGATAAATATTGGTCAGGACTCTGGGGAGAACTCCCCTGCTCTTCTTCGAAATGGTGCTATAGGATCTTTTACGTCCACCTGAGAGGGCAGGCGGGCCTTGGTTTAAGGTCCCATGCGAAAGACGGCACCTCCAACAGTGCAGCACTCCCTCCATACTGACACTGGAGTGTCAGCCTGGATAATGGGCTCAAGTCTCTGGAGTGGGACTTGAATCCACGACCTTCTGACTCCGAGGGTCAAGTGCTGCCCTCAGAGTAAACGTAAAAGAGATTCCCCTTTCTATTATCAGCAGAGAATCTTTCAGTTTGCAAATGTCAGAATCCACAGAGGCGTTCCCCTCTTACAAGAAGAGCAGACTCATTTTAGACCAAGACACTGCACTGACTAGCAGTTCAGCCCATGATGCGACAGGGTTACTGCGGACTCATTGCCCCGAGGGAGTCCTGGGCTTGATGGTTTGAACCTTTCCTGATGAGCCGTGCTCAGCTAACGATTGTAGGGGGCTGCGAGGCACTGGAATGTCATGTTGGAGGTTGCATCATTGTGAGCCCTTGGTTTAGAGACAATTAGCTTTAATCACTCCCTGCCAGGCTAGATGTTTTTCCATTGTAAATGTTAACATGCATCTCAGCAAAACGTAATTATCTTGAATTCCCCCACACTGTAAACTCATCCCGAAAACGTCCAGGAACCTCCTCCCATTCCAGAAATAACACATTGTGAAAGCATGGTTTCACTGGAATTGATTTTCTGATTGGAAGAAAATCTTTGCTGAACTCAACTAAATACTGTCGCACCGACACTCTGAAACCTCTCCGGTTACTGAAGTTAAAATCCTCCAACTTGACAAAATCAACCCTATAAGTAGATTGAACTACAAAGTTATGAATGACCCCAGTCGCGATACTTGCTTTTTTTGTCCCTCTCCTCTCCTCTCCTCTCCTCCCCACCCCTCTCCACTCCTCTTCTCTCCTCCTCCTCCCCTCTCCTCTCCTCTTCTCCCTTCTCCTCTCCTCCCCTCCCTCCCCTTCCCCACCCCTCTCCTATCCTCTTCTGTCCCTGCCTCTCTCCACCCCTCTCCTCTCCCCGCCTCCCCTCCCTTCTCCCATCTCCTCCCCTCTCCTTCCCTCCCCTCATCTACTCTCCTTTCCTCTCATCTTCTCCTATACTCTCCCTCCTCTTCCCTCCCCTCCTCACCCCTCTCTCTCACTGACTCTCAGTAGGGGTTCGGTCCCACAGGCACTACCTGCTCTCTCAGTGTCATCATCCCTTTTGCAAATACTTATTTTTATGTGAAGTTGGACTAAAAAAAATGCGAATTCTCAAGCTGCCAATTTCTCTTGTAAATTGCCAATCCCTGGACTTTTGAACCTGGCGCTCGGCAGCTTTGGTCTTGTTGGAGTGGGACTGGACTATTTAAAAAGCTACGCGCTGTCCCTCCCTTACTGGCTGCTCGTTGCTGCTTTCACACCTCTGCTTCCACGTGGCTCCAAGGCACTAAGGCAGTGTGCGGACTTTGTAAAACAGCGGCAGCTTCAGGGGCAAAGAGGGAAGCAAAAGGAACTTTTTAAGAGACAATTGTGTCCTCACCTGACATACACACACACACACACATGCACACACACACACACACGCACACACACACACACACACACACGCACACACACACACGCACACACACACGCACATGCCTCGCAGTCACTGGATAATGACCCAGGAGCAGGAACTCACTCTACTCTGGGATTTGGGTTCCAGTCCTACTCCAGAGACTTGAGCACATAACCCAGGCTGACGCTCCCAGTGCAATACCGAGGGAGGTGCTGCACTGTCGGAGGTGCCGTCTTTCGGATGAGACTTTAAACCGAGGCCCCGTCTGCCCTCTCAGGTGGATGTAAAAGATCCCACAGCCACTATTTCGAAGAAGAGCAGGGGAGTTCTCTCTGGTGTCCTGGCCAATATTTATCCCTCAACCAACATCATTAAAACAGATTACTTGGTCTTTAACACATTGCTGTATTTGGGATCTTGCTGTGCGCAAATCGGCTGCCGCATTTCCTACATTACAACAGTGACTACACTTCAAAAGTACGTCATTGGCTGTAAAGCGCTTTGGGACCTGAGGGTGTGATAAGGCGCTATATAAATGCAAGTCTTTCTTTCTTTTAACTCCGTTCCAGCACGACCTGGAATGCCCATCTCAGAAGAGCACCTCCCACTGGTGGAACGTGAGTCTTCCCATTCCCACGCCTGCCATGACACAATGTGGTCAGCGCATTGGGCTACTCACTATAAGGTCAGTGGTTCGAGCTCTCCCAGGGAGGTAGACTGGATCAAACTGCCATCCCCGCCATCTCCCTGATTCAGATTGCTTACCTGGTATAAATTTGTGCTCAAATTACGGGCATTTTTCTCATTACAGAAACTAAAACACAATAGCAGTTGAGACTGCCTAAAACCCATTTCATGCCAGACGTTTCACAGTGAGCCAAGAGACGAGACTTTTATCCCATCAGTCGTGGTTGGAATCAAACTCGGACTACAGAGGAGCGAGAGCAGTTATTACTGGCACCCAGTACCTCACTACAAAGTATTGTTTGAAGTCGTACTGTTACCATTCTGAACTTCACAGGATATGCTGATCAAAGCCCGAGTGCAACCAATCGAAAAGCTTCTGTAATTTTATGTCTGTTGGGTCTGCCCTGTCCAATATCTCGTTGGATGGAGTGCAATTCCAAATCAAGGCTATTTGTTTTCGACTACCTTCAGAAGACGGTGTACCAGCTGATCTGTGCATGAATAGATTTGTTCTCATCAGAATTGATCTGGTGTTTACAAGTGGGTTTTTATTTTCTTTTAACATAAAGTAGATACTGCTGTTAAAAGAGGGGCCTCTTGCAGTGCCCTGAGATCAGCATCCTGGATTATATGATGTGTTTGAACTCTAAAGGAGAGAAATTTGCCTCGGCTCCTTTTTGGACCTGAAATGGTTAGCGGTGCACAAGTCTGACTGTCTTTCTTTCTTTCTTCCTCTCTCTTATCCAGAATTCTGTTTGTGGGATCTTGCTGTGCACAAATTGGCTGCCGTGTTTCCCAGTGACTGCACTTCAAAAGTACTTAATTGTCTGTAAAGCGCTTTGGGGTGTCCTGAGGTTATGACAGGCGCTATATAAATGCTAGTCTTTCTTCCTGCCATGTAAATGGGAGACCCATTTTTTCCTGAGAACAGCTCCTCCTTGCAAGTACTTCCATCGTGACACTGTGTCAGAGGTATATTACGCTGTGATCACTACAATAAATCACACCAGTGCATCTTAAAAGGCCAATTTCTTCTGTGAGATAATTGTAGAAATTCAAGTAAGGAAAATATGAATTATATAAAAAAAGTCTTTCATAAAACCCAGCGAATGAACAAGTCATAAATGTAAATGATTAGCAAGTTCTATCAGTGATCACCGAAAGTTTAAACCTAAATTATGATAATTAGTGCTGTCGGTCGGGCTGGCAAATTACCCCCAGGGGCTGATCATAGAAGCCTCTTCATTCAACAAGAACTACTTGCATTTATATCCCTCCTCCAACGGAGGAAAATGTCCCAAAGCGTTTCACAGGAGCGTTATCGGACAAAAATTGACACCGAGACAAAAAAAAAGATATTCACACGGGTGACTAAAAACTTGGTCAAAGGGATAGGTTTTAAGGAGGAGTGGGAGGTAGAGAGGCGGAGAGGTTTAGGGAAGGAATTAAAGAGATTAGGGCCTGGGCAGCTAATGGCATGGTCACCAAAGGTGGGGTGAAGGAAGTAGGTGATGCGCAAGAGGCCAGAGTTGGTGGAGCGCAGAGATCTCGGAGGGTTGTAGGGCTGGAGGAGGTTACAGAGATAGGGAGGGGTGAGGCCGTGGAGGGATTTGAACACAAATTTTAAAACTGAGGCATTGGTGGGCCAGGAGCCAATGTAGGTCAGCGAGCACAGGGGGTGATGGGTGAACGGGACTTGGTGCGAGTTAGGATTTGGGCAGCAGAATTTCGGATGAGCTGAAGTTTACGGAGGGTGGAGGATGGGAGGCCGGCCAGGAGAGCGTTGGAATGGTCGAGTCTGGAATTGACAGAAGCATGGATGAGGGTTTCAGCAGCAGATGGGCTGAGGCAGGGGCGGAGAGGGGCAACGTTACAGAGGTGATGGAGAGGATATGGGGTCGGAAGCTCAGTTCAGGAAAATAAAATGGGCCATTTCAGATTGATGTATTCCACTTCCTTCAGGTATAAAAGCTACAAGGTAATAGTCATCGTCTCAGAATTTTGACCTTTAGTTATCTGTTTGCAGATTGTGTTACAGGGGCCACAGCAGCTCACCTTGACATCCCTGGACCCCTTCACGCTATTTCAGAGCGATACACAACGTATTAGGTGGAGTATATTCCTTCCTTTCTTTCTTGATTTATTTTTCCTTTCTCACCTCACCAATTCCTTCCCAGATCCAGTTGCATAGTGATGGAAGCACTCTGAGATCTCATGCAATTGCCCATGCTTCCTGTGTGAGGTTGTAAAGCACTTTGGGACTTTGAGGTTGTGAAAGGCGCTATGTGAATGCAAGTTCTTTAAAATTATGAAAGGGTTCGATAGGGTGGACGTAGAGATGATGTTTCCACTTGCAGGGGAGACTGGAACTAGGGGCCATAAATATAAGATAGTCACTAATAAATCCAGTCGGGAATTCAGGAGAAATTTCTTTATCCAGAGAGTGGTGAGAATGTGGAACTCACTACCACAAGGAATAGTTGAGGTGAATAGTGTAGATACGTTTAAGGGGAAGCTCGATAATCACATGAGGGAGAAAGGAATAGAAGGATATGCTGATAGGGTGAGATGAAGTAGGGAGAGAGGAGGCTCGTGTGGAGCATAAATATGAGTGTAGACCTGTTGGGCTGAATGGCCTGTACATTCTATGTAATTGTAGGCAATGTAAAGTTCTCTCTTTCTTCCCTGGTCTGTATGCCCCAGCGCTACAGTGGATTGTACATTGATCCATTGGCTGGAGCAGTCATTGCTCTTATTTCATTATTGAAATTTCAATTTGGAAACGCCACTGCAGCTCCCGAAGGGTTAAGTCCCAGCGACCCCCTCACCCCGTTTACCGATTGCTTGCCACCTGAAGCAGGGAACATTTGAGTTGACTGTTAATCATTGGACCAAACTCCACGGTAAATGAAATCTGCGTCTTTAAGCAGAGCTGTTGGGACTAGCAGCACAATATTCATTATCCGTCCTCACGGACATCACCTCATTACTGCAAGTTCTCCTGATGCAGTAAATAAGGATCAGCCCGCAGCTTAGCAGTTAGCACTTCCTGCAGCTCGGCTGTAAAGTAGAGCTCGTCTAAATCAGTGGAAGAACATTTTTAACCTGTTAAAGCACCACACCGGTCACTTGGCTAATCTTCATGTTCTGCAAGGATTGAAGAACGGCCAGCTTTGCCGATTACAGAGGTTCCCCTGATGTTTTCATTGCTAAATTGTAATGTAGGAAACGTGGCAGCCAATTTGTGCACAGCAACTTCCACAAACACCAATGAGATAATGACCAAATAATCTGTTTTAATGATGTTGGATGAGGGATAAATGTTGCCCCAGGGACACTGGGCCGAACTCCCCTGCTCGTCTTTGAATGGCGCCATAGGATCTTTTATGTCCACCTGAGAGGGTAGATGGGGCCTCAATTTAGCATCTCATCCAAAAGATAGCACCTCCTCACTAAAGTGTCTGCCTAGATTTTATTCTCAAGATTGGGACTTGAACTCACAACTTTCATGACTCAGAAGTCAAGTGTACTACCCACTGAGCCACAGCTGACACCTTAATGATAAGCCCTCAGGCCGACTCTCACATGCAGTACCCTAATAAGATTTACTATCACCTGGAGCCTTGTAGGACATGCCCAGACTGAGCTGGGGTTCTTTCCATGAAGGACTTGCATCATAAATCGGGTGTGTTTTCCGTTCGAGATTTTGTGGTCTCAGGGACTGGGCCACATTAACTCAAAGCCCATCTTGGTTTGGTCGGAGAGATTGCATCATTGAACTGGTGCAAGGAATTACTGGAAAGGGAGTGCTTCCATCGGGAATCAGGCATCCTATGTGATAAAAGATCTCATGACGAGATCAAGAGGAACACCACCAGGAGAGCCCGTATGACTGGGTGACTTCAGATGAGAAACAGACTGAATTAACCATCACTTGTGCAAGCTGGTTATGCGGTTACTAATATAACCAATTGGAACTCAAGCTGGTTAAAAAGTCTAAAGCCTAGATCAGCTGAATTATAATAAGGCCTACCCCACCTGATAATCCCGGGAACGGGAATTCAAATCCCATCTTGGCAAGAATTTGAATTCAGTTTTGAAAAATCTGGTCTGGAAATAAAAATCTGGTCTCAGTAAAAGTGACCACGAAGCTGTCGGATTGTCGCAAAAACCAAACTAATGTCCTTTAGGGAAGGAAACCTGCCGTCCTTACCCGGTCTGGGCCTATATGTGACTCCAGTCCCACACCAACGTGGCTGACCCTTAACTGCCCTCCGGTGTGGCCCAGCAAGCCATTCAATTGTATCAAACGGCGAACCAGTGGTTCAAGAAGGTCCACCATCATTTTCTCAGGGCAACTAGGGATGAGCAACTCTCCTACCAGGGATGTCCAGGAAATGGCAGTGATCGGCAGGAAGATAGCTGGAACAGCTCCCCGGGCAATTCACCCCCTGATCCAGGTCCAGTCCGAATCGGGCTGAGAGGGAACAGAAAGTCTTTCCCTGATGCAAGGAAAATCTTTGGAATTCCCTACCCCAGAAGGCTGTGGATGCTGAGTCGTTGAGTATATTCAAGGCTGAGATGGATAGATTTTTGGACTCTAGGAGAATCAAGGAGTGTGGGGATTGGGCGGGAAAGTGGAGTTGAGGCCAAAGACCAGCCATGACCTTATTGAATGGCGGAGGAGGCTCGAGGGGCCGTATGGCCTACTCCTGCTCCTATTTCTTATGTTCTTATGTTCTTAAAGGCGGTAGAAAAACTGGAGGAGGTGTTTCAAAAAACAATGAGGTCACCTTTGCATTTTGGATGTATTTAATTGAGAAAGTGCTGCTTGGTGTGTGAAATTATATTGACTGCAAAACAAAATAACAAATGGCTGAGCAAGCAGTAAGAAAGGTTAATACTATCTCAAAGGCATTGGATGTAATTGTGACCTGTGCTATGTAACAGTTGAAGGACTTCAAGACACAGTAGAAACTAAGCAAGAAAAAAAAAACAATTGCAGCGGTAACAACATTCCCTGAATAAAATGCCTCTATCATTTATTTTGTCTGAGCCAAGTCCAAAGAATATGATTACTGCTGGACTTTGGGGTGGTTAAAGACATTCCAGAGGGGTAAATCGATGGATTTATGAGGTTCGTTGGTACAACTAGGGGTTATTTATGTGTAAGATATATCGTGACAAAACTTTACAGCTTCTAACTTTCAGTGAAGCCGTCGGAAAAGATGAATTGATCCAGATAACAATCAAACAGAACAAGTCAGGCGCAGTAAAACACTCTCCTGTGTTTCTTTTGGTTCCATTTAGCACTCTAATTTACAGTTTACTCAGAGGGCACAGTCCATCGCTGGCACTGAGGAACCAGAGACATAAAAATCACCTTAATCCCGTCACCTTAAGAAGATAAAATGTCACTTTCTACCCTTCCACTCTCCATATTTGCCCAAGAAGATGTGAGCTCAGATTTTCCCCCAACTCAATCTGGTCAGTAACTATAAGGTGATGCTTTACAAGCCAGGGCTTCAGTGGGTGGCACTCTCACCTCTGAGTTAGAAGATTATGGGTTCAAGTCCCTCTCCAGCGACTTAAGTACATAATCTAGGCTGACACGCCCAATGCAGTACTGAGGGAGTGCTGCACTGTCAGAGGTGCCGTCTTTTGGTTGAGACGTTAAATTAAGGCCCCGTCTGCCCTCTTGGGTCGACATAAAAGATCCCATGGTACTATTTCAAAAAAGAGCAGAGGAGTACTCCCCAGTGTCTCAAAGTGCTTTACAGTCAATTAAGTACTTTTGAAGTGTAGTCACTGTTGTAATGTAGGAAACGTGGCAGCCAATTTGCGCACAGCAAGATCCCACAAACAGCAATGTTATAACAACCAGATAATCCGTTTTTTAGTGATGTTGGTTGAGGGATAAATATTGGCACCAGGACACCGGGGAGAACTCCCCCTGCTCCTCTTCAAATTAGTGCCGTGGAATCTTCTAGGTCCACCTGAGAGGGCGAGGGGGCCTCGGTTTAATGTCTCATCTGAAAGACAAGGATAGTAATCGGGAATGGGCCGTTTCCAACCCCTCCTCGAGTTAAATCGGTTTTGGATTCAGTTGCAGGGTCGCGGATGAGATCAGGGTACAGTAGCTTGGTCGTTATGTTACTGGATTAGTAATCCAGAGACCTGGACTAATAATCTGGAGTCATAAGTTTACATCCTGTCACGGCAGCTGGGGAATTTAAATTCAATTAATAAAATAAAATCTGGAATTAAAATACTAGTATTGGTAATGATGGCCATGAAACTACCGGATTGTCGTAAAAACCCATCTGGTTCACTAATGCCCTTTAGGGAAGGAAACCTGCCGCCCTTACCCAGTCTGGCCTATATGTGACTCCAGACCCACAGCAACGTGGTTGATTCTTAATGGCCCTCTGAAATGGCCTAGCAAGACACTCAGTTGTAAAATCTCGCTTAAAAAAAGTCATAATAAGAATAAAACCGGACATCGGACCACTAGGCACCGGACACGACAAAGGCAAACCAAGCCCAGTCGACCCTGCAAAGTCCTCCTCACTAACATCTGGGGACTTGTGCCAAAATTGGAAGAGCTGTCCCACAGACTAGTCAAGCAACAGCCTGACATAGCCATACTCACAGAATCATACCTTTCAGCCAACGTCCCAGACTCTTCCATCACCATCCCTGGGTATTTTCTGACCCATCGGCAGGATAGACCCACCAGAGTTGGCGGTACAGGCCCTGGGAGTCCTCAACATTGTCTCTGGACCCCATATAAATCTCATGGCATCAGGTCAAACATGGGCAAGGAAACCTCCTGCTGATTATCACCGACCGCCCTCCCTCAGCTGATGAATCAGTCCTCCTCCATGTTGAGCATCACTTGGAGGAAGCACTGAGAGTAGCAAGGGCACAGAATGTACTCAGGGTGGGGGACTTCAATGTCCATCACCAAGAGTGGCTTGGTAGCACCACTACTGACCAAGCTGGCCGAGTCCTGAAGGATATAGCTGCCAGACTGGGCCTGCGGCAGGTGGTGAGGGAAAAACTTACTTGACCTCGTCCTCACCAATCTACCTGTCTCAAATGCACCTGTCCATGACGGTATTGGCAGGAGTGACCACCGCACAGTCCTCATGGAGACGAAGTCCCGTCTTCGCACTGAGGACACCATCCAACGTGTTGTGTGGCACTACCACCGTGCTAAATGGGATAGATTCAGAACAGATCTAGCAGCTCAAAACTGGGCATCCATGAGGCGCTGTGGGCCATCAGCAGCAGCAGAATTGTATTCCAGCACAATCTGTAACCTCATGGCCCGGCAAATTCCTCACTCTACCATTACCAACAAGCCAGGGGATCAACCCTGGTTCAATGAGGAGTGCAGAAGAGCATGCCAGGAGCAGCACCAGGCGTACCGAAAAATGAGGTGCCAACCTGGTGAAGCTACAACTCAGGGCTACATACATGCTAAACAGCGGAAGCAACATGCTATAGACAGAGCTAAGCGATTCCACAACCAACGGATCAGATCAAAGCTCTGCAGTCCTGCCACATCCAGTCGTGAATGGTGGTGGACAATTAAACAACTAACGGGAGGAGGAGGCTCTGCAAACATCCCCATCATGCAATGATGGCAGAGTCCAGCACGTGCGTGCAAAAGACAAGGCTGAAGCGTTTGCAACCATCTTCAGCCAGAAGTGCCGAGTGGATGATCCATCTCGGCTGCCTCCCGATATCCCCACCATCACACAAGCCAGTCTTCAGCCAATTCGATTCACTCCACGTGATATCAAGAAACGGCTGAGTGCACTGGATACAGCAAAGGCTAATGGGCCCCGACAACATCCCGGCTGTAGTGCTGAAGACTTGTGCTCCAGATCTAGCTGCGCCTCTAGCCAAGCTGTTCCAGTACAGCTACTACACTGGCATCTACCCGACAAGGTGGAAAATTGCCCAGGTATGTCCAGTCCACAAAAAGCAGGACAAATCCAATCCGGCCAATTACCCCCCATCAGTCTACTCTCAATCATCAGCAAAGTGATGGAAGGTGTCGTCGACAGTGCTATCAAGCGGCACTTACTCACCAATAACCTGCTCACCGATGCTCAGTTTGGGTTCCGCCAGTACCACTCGGCTCCAGACCTCATTACAGCCTTGGTCCAAACATGGACAAAAGAGCTGAATTCCAGAGGTGAGGTGAGAGTGACTGCCCTTGACATCAAGGCAGCATTTGACCGAGTGTGGCACCAAGGAGCCCTGGTAAAATTGAAGTTAATGGGAATCAGGGAGAAAACTCTCCAGTGTCTGGAGTCATACCTAGCACAAAGGAAGATGGTAGTATTTGTTGGAGGCCAATCATCTCAGCCCCAGGGCATTGCTGCAGGAGTTCCTCAAGGTAGTGTCCTAGGCCCAACCATCTTCAGCTGCTTCATCAATGACCTTCCCTCCATCATAAGGTCAGAATTGGGGATGTTCACTGATGATTGCACAGTGTTCAGTTCCATTCACAACCCCTCAGATAATGAAGCAGTCCGAGCCCGCGTGCAGCAAGACCTGGACAACATCTAGGCTTGGGCTCATAAGTGGCAAGTAACATTCGTGCCAGACAAGTGCCTGGCAATGACCATCTCCAACAAGAGAGAGTCTAACCACCTCCCCATGACATTCAGCGGCATTACCATCGCCGAGTCCCCCACCATCAACATCCTGGGGGTCACCATTGACCGTAAACTTTACTGGACCAGCCATATCAATATTGTGGCTACAAGAGCAGGTCAGAGGCTGGGTATTCTGCGGCAAATGACTCACCTCCTGACTCCCTAAAGCCTTTCCACCATCTACAAGGCACAAGTCAGGAGTGTGATGGAATACTCTCCACTTGCCTGGATGAGTGCAGCTCCAACAACACTCAAGAAGCTCGACACCATCCAGGACAAAGCAGCCCGCTTGATTGGCACCCCATCCACCACCCCAAACACTCACTCCCTTCACCACCGGCACACAGTGGCTGAAGTGTGTACCATCCACAGGATGCACTGCAGCAACTCGCCAAGGCTTCTTTGACTGCACCTCCCAAACCCGCGACCTCTACCACCTAGAAGGACAAGGGCAGCAGGTTCATGGGAACAACAACACCTGCACGTTTCCCTCCAAGTCACACACCATCCCGACTTGGAAATATATCGCCGTTCCTTCATCGTCGCTGGGTCAATATCCTGGAACTCCCTTCCTAACAGCACTGTGGGAGAACCTTCACCACACGGACTGCAGCGGTTCAAGAAGGCGGCTCACCACCACGTTCTCAAGGGCAATTAGGGATGGGCAATAAATGCCGGCCTCGCCAGCGACGCCCACATCCCATGAACGAATAAAAAAATAATGTAGCAGAAATAGTCGCAGTTTGATCTCCCCACCACCGAGTTCCAAATCTCAGTCTCACTGCTGCAGAGGAAGGAGGCGGAGTCTCCTCTTGGCTCGTATGATGGTGGATTTCTTCACAATGTTAGGCCACAGGCAGCAATGGCAGCACTGGCTGCCTACGGCAAGTTACCGGGGCTGGAATCCATTGTTAAGGAAGTGGTAACAGGGCACTTAGAACATCATCATATGATTAGATTAAAAGAAGAGGCCTGTAATGTTGCCAAGAACAGTAGTAAGCCTGTGGATTGGGAGAGTTTTGGAAACCAGCAAGGGATGACCAAAAAATTGATAAGAAGGGAGAAAATAGAATATGAATATATGATCGGATTGTAAGAGCTTCTGCAATATGTGAAGAGGCAGAGAGTAGCGAAAGTAAAAGTTTAGAGGCTGAGACAGGAGAAATTATAATGGGGAATCAGGAAATGGCAGAGACATTAAACAAATATTTTGTATCTGTCTTCACAGTAGAAGACACAAAAAACATACCAGAAATAGTGGGGAACGAAGGGTCTAATGAGAGTGAGGAACTTAAAGTAATTATTATCAGTAAAGAAAAAGTACTGGAGAAACTAATGGGACTAAAAGCCAATAAATCCCCTGGACCTGATGGCCTACATCCGAGGGTTCTAAAAGAGGTGGCTGAAGAGATAGTGGATGCATTGGTTATGACCGTCCAAAATTCCCTAGATTCTAGAACGGTCCCAGTGGATTGGAAGGTAGCAAATGTGAGCCCGCTATTCAGGAAGGGAGGGAGAGAGAAAACAGGGAACTCCAGGCCAGTTAGCCTGGCATCAGCTGTTGGGAAAATGCTGGAATCCATTGTTAAGGAACTGGTAACAGGGCACTTAGAACATCATAATATGATTAGGCAGAGTCAACATGGTTTTATGAAAGGGAAATTGTATTTGACAAATTTATTAGAGATTTTTGAGGATGTAACTAGCAGGGTAGATAAAGGGGAATCAGAGGATGTCGTATATTTGGACTTACAATAAGGTGCCACGTAAAAGGTATTTACACAAGATAAAGGCTCATGGGGTTGGGGGTAACATATTAGCATGGATAGAGGATTGGTTAAAGGACAGAAAACAGAGAGTAGGGATAAATGGGTCATTCTCAGGTTGGCAGACTGTAACTAGTGGGGTACCACAAGGATCAGTGCTTGGGCCTCAGCAATTTACAATCTATATTAACGACTGAGATGAAGGGACCGAGTGTAATGTATCCAAGTTTACTGATGATGCAAAGCTAGGTGGGAAAGCAAGCTGTGAGGAGGACACAAAGAGTCTGCAAAGGGATATAGACAGGTTAAGTGAGTGGGCAAGAAGGTGGCAGATGGAGTATAATGTGGGGAAATGTGAGGTTATTCACTTTGGTAGGAAGAATAGAAAAACAAAATATTTTTTAAATGCTGAGAAACTATTAAATGCTGGTGTTCAAACAGGCTTGGATGTCCTCATACAAGAAACACGAAAAGTTAGCATGCAGGTACAGCAAGCAATTAGGAAAGTAAATGGCATGTTGGCCTTTATTGCAAGGGGGTTGGAGTACAAGAGTAAGGAAGTCTTACTACAGTTGAAGTCTTTGGTGAGATCTCACCTGGAGTACTGTGTACAGTTTTGGTCTTCTTACCTAAGGAAGGATATACTTGCCTTAGAGACGGTGCAGCGAAGGTTCACTAGATTAATTCCTGGGATGAGAGGGTTGTCCTATGAGGAGAGATTGAGTAGAATGGGCCTATACTCTCTGGAGTTTAGAAGAATGAGAGGTGATCGCATTGAAACATGTAATATTCTGAGGGGGCCTGACAGGGTAGATGCCGAGAGATTGTTTTCCCTGGCTGGAGAGTCTAGAACTAGGGGACATCGTTGCAGGATAAGGTGTTGACTATTTAAGACTGAGATGAGGAGGAATTTCTTCACTCAGAGGGTTGTGAATCTTTACCCCAGAGGGCTGTGGATGCTCAGTCATTGAATATATTCAAGGCTGAGATTGATAAATTTTTGGATTCTAGGGGAATCAAGGGATATGGGGATCGGGCGGGAAAGTGGAGTTGAGGTCGAAGATCAGCCATGATCTGATTGAATGGCGGAGCAGGCTCGAGGGGCCATATGGCCTACTCCTGCTCCTAATTCTTATATTCTTATGGTGGGCTCGGCTTGAAGGGGATTACTTGGAGGAGAAAACTGGGCGAGTAATTGGGAAAATCGTGAGGGATGCAAAACAACAGCAACAACAATTTGCATTGATATAGCTCCTTTAACGTCCCAAGGTGCTTCACAGGAGCGTTTTCAGGGAAAAACTGACACCGAGCCACATGAAGAGATATTGGGACAGTGGAGTTGAGGTAAAAATCAGATCAGCCATGATCTCATTAAATGGCAGAGCAGGCTCGAGGGGCCGAATGGCCTACTCCTGCTCCTAGCTCTTACGGTCTTATGGTCCTATAGGACAGGTGACCAAAAGCTTGGTTCGGGAGGTGCGTTTTAAGGAGCATCTTAAAGGAGGAGAGAGGGGTAAAGAAATAAAGAATTGCATTTATATAGCGCCTTTCACAACATCCCAAAGCACTTTACAGCCAATGAAGTACTTTTGACGTGTGATCACTGTGGTATTGTAGGAAACGCCACAGCCTATTTGCACACAGCAAGATCCCACAAACAACAATGTGATAATGCTTTTTAGTGATGTTGGTTGAGGAACAAACATTGGCCAGGACACTGGGGAGAATGCCACTGCTTTTCGTTGAAATAGCGGCATGGGATCATTTACATCCACCTGAGAGGGCAGACGGGCCCTGGGTTTAATGTCTCATCCGAAAGACGGCACCTCCGACAGTGCAGCACTCCCTCAGTACCACACTGGAGTATCAGCCTGGATTTTGTGCTCAAGTCCCTGGAGTGGGACTTAAACCATTCCAGAGGTGAGGTGAGAGTGACTGCCCTTGACATCATGCCACCATTTGACCGAGTGCGGCACCAAGGAGCCCTAGTAAAATTGAAGTCAATGGGAATCAGGGGGAAAACTCTCCAGTGGCTGGAGTCATACCTGGCACAAAGGAAGATGGTAGTGATTGTTGGAGGCCAATCATCTCAGCCCCAGGACATTGCTGCAGGAGTTCCTCAGGGCAGTGTCCTAGGCCCAACCATCTTCAGCTGCTTCATCAATCACCTTCCCTCCATCGTAAGGTCAGAAATGGGGATGTACGCTGATGATTGCACAGTGTTCAGTGCCATTCACAACACCTCAGATAATGAAGCAGTCCGAGCCCGCATGCAGCAAAACCTGGACAACATCCAGGCTTGGGCTCATAAGTGGCAAGTAACATTCGCGCCAGACAAGTGCCAGGCAATGACCATCTCCAACAAGAGAGAGTGTAATCACCTCCCCTTGACATTCAACGGCATTACCATAGCCGAATCCCCCACCATCAACATCCTGGGGGTCACCATTGACCAGAAACTTAACTGGACCAGCCACATAAAGACTCTGGGCAGGTCAGAGGCTGGGTATTCTGTGGCGAGTGACTCACCTCCTGACTCCCCAAAGCCTTTCCACCATCAAAAAGGCGCAAGTCAGGAGTGTGATGGAATACTCTCCACTTGCTTGGATGAGTGCAGCTCCAACAACACTCAAGAAGCTCGACACCATCCTGGACAAAGCAGCCCACTTGATTGGCACCCCATCCACCACCCTAAACATTCACTCCCTTCACCACTGGCGCACCGTGGCTGCAGTGTGTACCATCCACAGGATGCACTGCAGCAACTCGCCAAGGCTTCTTCGACAGCACCTCCTAAACCCGCGACCTCTACCACCTAGAAGGACAAGGGCAGCAGTTGCATGGGAACAACACCACCTGCACGTTCCCCTCCAAGTCACACACCATCCCGACTTGGAAATATATCGCCGTTCCTTCATCGTCGCTGGGTCAAAATCCTGGAACTCCCTCCCTAACAGCACTGTGGGAGAACCGTCACCACACGGACTGCAGCGGTTCAAGAAGGCGGCTCACCACCACCTTCTCAAGGGCAATTAGGGATGGGCAATAAATGCTGGCCTTGCCAGCGACGCCCACATCCCATGAACGAATAAAAAAAACCCTCAACCTACCCTGAGTCAGAGGCAGGAGTGCAACCCACAGCTGACACCATGGTAGAGAGGAGACGAGGCATTAGATGGAAATTGCAGAGTTTAAGGCCGAAGCAGCTGAAGGCACGACTGCCTACGGTCCAGCGATGAAAATTGGGGATGTGCAAGAGGCCAATTTTGGAGGTGCCTCGTATAACTACAAAATACTGGAGCAGCGTGTTATTAAAACGACAGGATCATTTCTGCAGACAAGGGGTGTAATTGGTTCGGCTTTCCTTAATGAAGCTCATTCTAATCGGGGAGGGTGTCCCCTAATTGAAAAGACCAAAAGCCAATTCTTGATAACTCATTGAAGCTCACTTACTCTCCAAGGTGAAGATATAGAGGAGCTCCTTCAGTGGGTGTACGGGCTCTGTGCATTTCAATGATCATATTTGCTGCCGTGCTTCTAAACTGACTGTGTTCCCTCTCTAACCCTCTGGTAGTTTGTTATGCATTATCCCAGTGGGACATTCCTGCAGAGGCTATTCGTTTAATGAGTGTTTATTTTTATACACCGAATCTAGCAATAATTCAACTTTTACGGCTGCAAAGCAGTCCATCCACATCTCCAGGTCTCCGAGTTCTTCTCCCGAGCTCCTTCACGATGGAGATCATGATTTAGTCGGCCAGCTCAGCTAGACTGCATCAGCAACCCGACGACATTCCCATGGGAGCCGTCCAGTTTTCCAGTCAGATATTTGTAGAATTAAATCTCAATGTTGCTTTTCCTTTCAATCAGCTACCCCATTTAGAAAGGCTAGAAACTGCAGCCATCAAACATTTTGTCCGATTCCCATGATTTCAATTTCCCAAGGCCGGCCCCAAATTGGACCCAGGGCCTCATCTAGGCTGGCCACACCTCCAGAGGCAGCTCCGCCCTTATACGGGAACGAATTTCGCTGGTGACGAGGGGCAGGCATTTCGATGACTCACCACAAGCCCAGTGAACACCAAAGTCATGTTCAAATCCCTCCGTGGCCTCGCCTCTCCTTATCGCTGTAACCTCCTGCAGTCCGACAACCCTCCGAGATCTCCGCGTTCCTCCGACTCTGGCCTCTTGTGCATCCCCCACTCCCTTCGCCCCATCATTGGCGGCCGTGCCTTCAGCCGTCTAGGGCCTAAGCTCTGGAATTCCTTCCCTAAATCTCTTTGCTTCTCTACCTCTCTCCTCCTTTAAGACTCTCCTTAAAACCTATCCGTTTGACCAAACTTTTAGTCACCCCTCCTTACATGGCTTGGTGTCAATTTTTGCTGTGAAGCGTGTTTTACTACATTTAAAGCGTTATATGTTGTTGTTGATGATCAATTCAAGGCCAGTGTCTTTTTGCACCTGTCTTAGTCCAGCTCAGACAATTGGGATGAAAGGTTCCCCTCTCTCCTGGCTGTATGAATCTTACTTGAAATGAGTTTGAGCAGTCTCAGTACTCTGTGATAAGTGGCTCACCTCCTGACTCAGGTCAGGAGTGTTTTGGAATATTCACCACTCACCTGGATGGGAGCAGTTGCAACAACACTCAAGAAGCTCGACACCATCCAGGACAGGGCAGTCTGCTCGATCGGCAGCTCTTCCACCACCTTAAACATCCACTCCCTCCACCACCGGCGCAATGTGGCTCCAGTGTGTTTGAGCTACAGGCAGTAACAGACAGATTATTCTACCATTTGATCTCTACCGCCAAGAAGGACAAGAGCAGGAATGCCATGGGAACACCAGCAGCTCCAAATTCGCCTCCAAGTCACACACCATCCTGACTTGGACATGTAACGGCCATTCCTTCATCGTCGCTGGGTCAAAATCCTGGAACTCCCTTCCTAACAGCACTGTGGGAGAACCTTCACCACACGGACTGCAGCGGTTCAAGAAGGCGGCTCACCACCACCTTCTCAAGGGATGGGCGATCAATGAGGCTTTGCCAGCGACGTCCACATCCCGAGAGCAAATAAAAAAAGTCATTGGCCTACAACACAAAACTGCCCCTAATTTAAATTAGAAAACCAAATTAAGGGGGTGGGGGGGGGGTTGAAATCAGTCATTGGTGGAAACGCAAAACAGGTGATAGCCAATCGGCTGATCCGCAGCCCATTTTATACCCCGCTGGATTTTCTTTTCCATTTGGGCAATTCCAATTGACCCCCAAAATCCACAGCCTTTTGGAGGGAGAGAGTTCTTGATTTCTACCGCCCTTTGTGTGAAAAACTGCTTCCTGATTTCACTCCTGAACGGCCGAGCTCTAATTTTAAGATTGTGCCCCCTTGTTCTGGATTCCCCCACCAGAGGAAATAGTTTCTCTGTATCTACCCTATCGAACCCCTTCATCATTTTAAACACCTCGATTAGATCACCCCTCAAACTTCTATTCTCAAGGGAATACAAACCAAATTTATGCAACCTGTCCTCGTGATCGAACCATCGAGCAGAAGCGCAGCAACTGGTAAGAGGGAAGGAGCTGTGATCTGAGATTGACGTGCCACTTTAACCCATGACTGCGCCTTTAACAACGGATCCCAAGTCTGGCGCCTGGTTACGTTGTGTTTTGAGCTTTTGTTGCATCTTGTGATGGGGCAGTGTTCAACCCCCAGATCTTGTGCCCGGTGCTTCGGGCACACACGAGGGTTTGCTTGTGCCCAGTTACATTTGCACTCTCAACACTCATGCCAATTGTGGATTATAATGTTCTGGTTTTACCAACGTCTCTGGCAGCAACTTCACTTTCAATTTTTGAAATTTAAATAAAACACCCTTGGCGTTACTGTCCCATCATCAAGATCCCAGTGACTGAGAATAAATAACCCATCAGCTATTTTCCATCATCTGATGTTTCGCCAGCTGCCAGGGGCCAAGTAACAGTACTTGATGTGTCTGTTGGAATATTCAGCCTTCTCCACTCAATAACAGCACCAGCAAACCCTTGAAATGTTTTAAGGAATTTTTTTTTTTGGTCAACTGGGCACCTGATGCATGCAAACACCCATCACCAACACGCTTAAGAGCTTCAAACCAAGTATCTGGTCGCCCGATATGGAGTACACAAAATTGTCAGCCATGGCTCACTAGGTAGCACTCTCTCGCCTCTGAGTCAGCTGGTTGTGGATTCAAGACCCCCACCCCAGAGACTTGAGCACACGTTCAAGGCTGTCACTCCCAGCGCAATACCGAGGGAGTGCTGCACCTAGCAGAGGTGCCGTCTTCTGGATGAGGCGTTAAACTGAGGCCCCGTCTGCCCTCTCAATCTTAAACCCACAACATCACGATTGCATGGCATTAAGGTATATTGCGTAGGTTAAAATATCCCACGGCATTATTCGAAGAAGAGATGGGGAGTTCTCCCCGGTGGCCCGGGCCAATATTTATCCCTCAACCAACATCACTAAAACACATTATCTGATCATTATCACCGCACTGTTGGTGGGATCTTGCTGTGCGCAAATTGGCTGCTGCATTTCCTACATTACAACAGTGACTGCACTTCAAAAAAGTACTTTACTGGCTGCAAAGTTCTTTGGAACATCCTGAGGTCATGAAAGGCCACTATAGAAATCCAAGTCTTTATTTATTTATTTCAAACACACACCTCACTTACCTAAGCTCAAAGTTCTGGAGAGCTTACATGCAAATTGGTAAAAACCAAGGCTTACGGATATCTAACAGGACAAGACAGACTAGATGCAGGGAGGATGTTCCCGATGGCTGGGGAGTCCAGAACCAGGGGTCACAGTCTCAGGATACGGGGTATGCCATTTGGAAATGAGATGAGGAGAAATTTCTTCACTCAGAGGGTGGTGAACCTGTGGAATTCTCTACCACAGAAAGCTGTGGAGGTCAAGTCATTAGATATATTCAAGAAGGAGATAGATATATTTCTTAATGCTGAAGGGATCAAGGGATATGGGGAAAGAGCGGGAACAGGGTTCTGAGTTAGATGATCAGCCATGATCATTTTGAATGGCGGAGCAGGTCCGAAGGGCCGAATGGCCTACTCTTGCTCCTATTTTCTATGTTTCTATGTTTCTGTGTCCCATTGCGCTCAGAAGTATTGCTGGAATTTAACCAGCTGAAACCATACAGCGTAACACCAGAGAACACGGGTAAGCTTCCATCTGTGGCCAAGCCCATCAAGGCATTCCCTTGTAGGGTTATCTGGAGCCAAGTGGGAAGACAGGGATAGACCTACCCCTCCAGATTCCATTAATGACCCAGGAGAGTTGGATAGTCAGCAGCAATGACCTGGAGTCGACTGTTGACCTCAATACTGAGTTTGTCACACAGAGTTGGCTCAGTTCCAGTGCCCAGCTGTGTCATCTTAAATTGGATAGCTCTTTCAAAGAGCTGGCACAGGCACGAAGGGCCAAATGGCCTCCTTCTGTGCTGTATGAATCTATATCCTTTAATTCTTTGGTCCCTCATGTGCCTATCTAGCTATTGGGTGGGAGGTCCCACCTATTCCCAAACTACTCAATCCAGATATCACTGGCAAGACCACATTTATTGCCCATCCCAAGTTGCCCCAAAAGTCAAACACATAGTGTGGGACTTATAGGCTAGACCAGCAGGTTCCCTTCCCCAATGGACATTAGTGACCCAGTTGGGCATTTACAACAATCCAGTAGCATTCATGGTTATTTTAATCTGGTACCAGCCCACATATTTTACCAATGTCAGTTTCTCAGCTTGAACCACGTTGGGATTTTGAACTCAAAACCTCTGAGTCACTAACCCAGGACCATAACCATTAGGCGACCATGCCCTGATCTGAAGGGCAGTGAAAATGTTGTCAAGTAACTCTATTGTGCCATCAACACCAAACTAACAATGGAAATGGCCAAAATAACTTAATGAGTTAAGTTTTTGACGCTCATCAAAGTCACTCTGTTCAAGCTCCAGGACTGCCTGTCACTCCTCATTGGGTGAGTCTGATCAGCCGACAGACCAGCTGTTGGACTAATGCGACGTGAGGATTAAATTCTACGTCCCACAAGGTGAGGGCAAGACCCAGCTCTGGTTGTGCCCTTCCATGTGCCATGGACAATACCAATGGCAGCGACAGTGTCCCTGGTCAGGACCCCATCTTGGCCTCAACCCCCCCTGAAGAAGATGTAGAGCAGCAAGCAGCCAGTGGCAGGAGGTAATTGGATGAAAGTGCTTCATCTTCACTGTAATGAATCTTTCTTTAGACAGTGAGGGGAAGGTAGCCAAAAAAAAACCCTTCCATCATCATGTCCAATCCGCACTTTAGGAAGGATGTAATGGCCCTGGAGAGGGTGCAGAGGAGATTTACTAGAATGGTTCCAGGGATGAGGGACTTCAGTTATGTGGAGAGACTGGAGAAGCTGGGGTTGTTCTCCTTAGAGCAGAGAAGGTTAAAGGGAGATTTAATAGAGGTGTTCAAAATCATGAGGGGTTTTGATAGAGTAAATAAGGAGAAACTGTTTCCAGTGGCAGGAGGGTCGGTAACCAGAGGACATAGATTTAAGATAATTGGCAAAAGTATCAGAGGAGGAGATGAGAAGAATTTTTTTTAATCAGTGAGTTGTGATGATCTGGAATGCGCTGCCTGAAAGGGCGGTGGAAGCAGATTCAATAGTAACTTTCAAAAGGGAATTGGATAAATACTTAAAGGGCAAAAATTTACAGGGCTATGGGGAAAGAGCAGGGGAATGGGATTAATTGGATAGCTCTTTCATGAGCTCCAACATCGCCCATCTCCGCCCCTGCTTCAGCTCATCTGCTGCTGAAACCATCACCCAGGCCTTTGTTCCTCTAGACTGGACTATTCCAGTGCTCTCCTGCCAGGCCTCCCATCTTCCACCCTCCATAAACTTGAGCTCATCCAAAATTCTGCTGCCCATTTCCTAACTCGCACTAAGTCCCGTTCACCCCTCACCCCATGCTCGCTGATCTACATTGGCTCCTGGTCCACCAATGCCTCGATTTTAAAATTCTCGTCCTCATGTTCAAATCCCTCCATGGCCTCGCCCCCTCCCTATCTCTGTAACCTCCTCTGAGATCTCTGCGTTCCTCCAACTCTGGCCTCTTGTGCATCACCTACTTCCTTCATCCGACCACAGTCACCTGTCCTAACATCTCCTTATGTGGCTCGGTGTCAAATTTTGTTCGATAATCGCTCCTGTGAAGCGCCTTGGGACGTTTTATTATGTTAAAGGAGCTCTATATAAATTGTTGTTGTTGTGATAAATGCCTTGCCAGCGACGTACACATCCTGAGAATGAATTTTAAAATAGTCCCACAATGAGACGAATGAGCAGTTGATGTGTTTCTGGTTGAGCGAGGAATATTGTCGAGGACACGGTGAGAACTCCCTGCTCTTCTTCAAATAACTAGAAAATTATATTTTGTACTTATCCACAATTTTCCATTTAAATTTCAATTGCCCCAATGTGTGTTTTCTACCTTAAACCAGTGACAGAAAACTGCACAATGCTTCTGATATTGGACACTGTAACTCCAAGTAACACCACCGCACCAGCTCATAGATATTTTGCAGAGTACAGCCCTTGAAAAGATGCAATCTCACATCACATGCTTTAAATATAGAATTGACACATCAACTGTGAGAGGTTTAAAGAGCAAAGTAAGGAAATAAAATCAGATAGAAGATTACAAAAAAAGGACAACGCTCAGGGCAACTGTGTTCAATTGCACAAATGCCAACTTCATAAATTTCCGATTAAACAATAGGCTTATTCAGCACTTGCTGCAAAGAAACTGACTCTTCAGAGCTCCACTTAATTTTCAGGGGCTCTGTGGGGATGCAGTGACGTCCCCACTGTATCCATTGAAAGTTGCCAATCCAGGTATTGATAAAGCAATCCAAACATGATGAGAGCTTGTAATCGCTATTTCCAGCTATCAAACTCGGTAGTTCCCCCCACCCCTAATTTCGGTGTCATGTCCAACACTCCTGTCATTATTCTTTACACTGGTGTCAGATTAGCTCACTTGGGACATAGAACCAGGAGGGGGCCATTCAGCCCCTCGAGCCTGTTCCGCAATTCAATTAGATCATGGCTGCTCTGTACCTCAACTCCATTTAATCTCCTTAGTTCCGAATCCCTTGATCCCCTTACCCAACAAAAATCTATCCATAGTTTCCTCGAAAGCTTCAGCAATTTAAGGGGAAGCTAGATAAACACACGAGAGAGAAAGGAATAGAAAGATATGCTGATAGGGTGAGATGAAGAGGGATGGGAGGAGGCTCGTGTGGAGCTTAAACACCAGCATAGACCTGTTGGGCCGAATGGCCTGCTTCTGTGCTGTAAATTCCATGTAATTCTATGTAATATCCACTCCCTCCATCACCGGCGCTCCGTGGCTGCAGTGTGTACGATCTACAAGATGCACTGCAGCAACTCGCCAAGGCTTCCTCAACAGCACCTCCCTCCTCTTGAACTCTACCACCAAGAAAGACAAGAGCGGCAGGTGGATGGGGACACCATCTCCTCCGAGATCCCCTCCGAGTCACACACCATCCCGACTTGGACAAATCGGCATTATTTTATCGTCGCTGGGTCAGAATCCTGGAACTCCCTCCCGAACAGCACTGTGGGAGAACCTTCACCACACGGACTGCAGCGGTTCAAGAAGGCGGCTCACCACCACCTTCTCAAGGGGCAACTAGGGATGGGCAATAAATGCCGGTCTTGCCAGTGCCACCTGCAACCTAAGAACAATTATTTTTTAAAGATGCAGGTTCAAGCCCTGCTCCAAAATTTGAGAGCACAATGTGGGCAAACACCTCAGTGCAACAGTGAGGGACTGACCATTGCAGTATCCACCAGCCATCAGGTCCGCAAATTGGCTGCTGCGTTTCCTACATTACAACAGTGACTAAACTTTCAAAAAGTACTTCACTGGCTTTAAAGCCCTTTGGGACATTGTGAAAGGTGCTGTATAAATGGAAGTTCTTTCTTTCTAGATCCTGCTGGCTCACACACACCACAAGGTCGGATATTTAATCCTTGGTCTGCGTTGAGTTATCTGATCTCAGCAGCCGATTACTGGGTCTCCTGCACTCGGCAGAGTGTGAAACAGCCGGGGTTCCTGCTAATTGCTATTTAGTGACTTCCTGCTGCAAAATGCGGAGGTGTCGATGTCACAGAAGGACATGGCAGGGCGCAGCTGCAATGCCCTCTGAGGTTGAATAGCCAACTGATGCTCTAGCCTAGATTTTAACTACTGGTGGGAGTTGTGCAGGTGAGCGGGGTTGGGAG
Source organism: Heptranchias perlo (assembly GCF_035084215.1). Classification (NCBI taxonomy): domain Eukaryota; kingdom Metazoa; phylum Chordata; class Chondrichthyes; order Hexanchiformes; family Hexanchidae; genus Heptranchias; species Heptranchias perlo. The sequence goes on from NC_090343.1 coordinate 3,612,197, forward strand.
TCGAGGCGGGGTCAAACTGTCCTCCCCCCACCTTCTCCCACAGCGTGAGGCCGGTAGGTTTTGACTCCTGGGCCTCATCCGCATGCCAGCGGTCAGTCTCATGCCCAGAGAGAAGCCCAGGGCAGGGGGAGAGGCCCTGTGCGCCCGTACAAACGCTCCTGCTCCTCCTGGCCCCACCAGGAAACCAGAAGAACCAAACTTATTTTTCTGAGTTTCTTCGGCCCCAGATCCACTTGTAGGCATCACCAACTCGGGTTGGTCATATTCCTGGAGGTTTTATCTCAGGACGTCCTGCCTCCAACTGCCCCGCCCCCAAGCTCCCACCATTGGTCACGCGACATGTCTATCCGAGCGACGTCCCGCCATCACCCCCACCCCACTCTCCTGCCATTGGTCGCTCGACACCTGCCTCCCCACAATGCCCCGCCTTCCCACACTGATTGGAACACAAACGGCCTCTTCATTACCCGATTGGAAGATTCTTGACTGTCGGTCAAACAGCCTTTTTATCCCATCTCCAATATCTTTATAACTAATAAATGCCCAAAGAAAATGAAAAAACTCACACGCAATTTTTTTTTGATGCCCCTGTCTATGATTTTTCTGCTCGGGCTTTTATTCGTTGCAGCATCCTGGAGATTAGTCTTTAATTCCTGGAGACTCCAGGACAATCCTGAAGGGTTGGGAGCCCTACCCATTTGCCGCCGGGTTGGCCTGGTGGAGATTGGTCACGACCGATTCCCTACGCGGGCTTTGGGGTTAAAATTGCAGTCGGGCCCCGATGACATCATCGGAGCCCGATTTACATATTTAAAGCAGGACACTCCCTGTTTTCCAGCTGGTGTCCCTCTCGCCTGGTAGGTTAAAATTCCATCCCCACAGGCAGGCAGCAAGGGGGTATGTCTCTGCTACGATTTTAATTGCCCACCTGCCTGGTTTCTGCTTGGCGGACGGGGTTAACATCGGGCTCTTATGGTCTAGGCTGACAGGTTAAGGATTTGGGCAACTGGGTAAGTTCTCGCAGGGTACCCAGTGCCCATGCCATCAAAAGCCAACGTCGTCAGAAGATGGGGAGCAGGAAACTGCAACATTACATAGAATCTAAGCACAGAAACAGGCCATTCGGCCCAACTAGTCTATGTCGGCATTAATGCTCCACACGAGCCTCCTCCCTTCCTACTTCATCTCACCCTATCAGCATATCCTTCTATTCCTTTCTCCCTCATGTGTTTATCCAGCTTCCCCTTAAATGGATCTATGCTATTCACCTCAACTACTCCTTGTGGTATCTCTGGGTTCCTACGTTACAACAGTGTCTACACTTCAAAAGTACTTGATTGGTTGTAAAGCGCTTTGGGACGTCCTGAGGATGTGAAAGGCACTATATAAATGCAAGTCTTTTTTTTTGAAGAAGTTTCTCCTGAATTCCCTATTAGATTTATTAGTGACTATCTTATATTTATGGCCCCCTAGTTCTGGTCTCCCCCACAAGTGGAAACATCTTCTCCACGTCTACCCTACCAAACCCCTTCATAATCTTAAAGACCTCTATCAGGTCACCCCTCAGTCTTCCCTTTTCTAGAGAAAAGAGCCCCAGCCTGTGCAATCTTTCCTGATAGGGTAGATAAAGAGAAACTATTCCCTCTAGTGGGGGGAGTCCAGAACAAGGGGGCATAACCTTAAAATTATAGCTAGACCGTTCAGGGGTGATGTCGGGAAGCACTTCTTCACACAAAGGGGAGTGGAAATCTGGAACTCTCTCCCCCAAAAAGCTGTTGAGGCTGGGGGTCAATTGAACATTTCAAAACTGAGATTGATAGATTTTTGTTGGGTAAGGGGATTAACGGTTACGGAACCAAGGCGGGTAGATGGAGTTAGGATACAGATCGGCCATGATCTAATTGAATGACGGAACAGGCTCGACGGGCTGAATGGCCTCCTCCTGTTCCTATGTTCCTTTATCTCCAGCTGTTGCTGTTAGTCTTTTGTTACTAGTCTCATCTGTGGCCCAGTTGGTAGCAATTTTACATACTCAGTTAAAAGATCATGGGTTCAAGCCCCACTCCAGAGGCTTCAGCACAACATCTGGTGCTGAGGGAGTGCGACACTGTTGGAGGCGTCATTAAACCAAGGCCCCTGTCTGCTCTCTCAGGTGGATATAAAAGATCCCAAGGTACTATTTTTAAGGGGTACGGTAGCATAGTGGTTATGTTACTGGACTAGTAATCGGGAGTCATGAGTTCAAATCATGGCAGCTGGGGAATTTAATTTCAATTAATTAAATAAAAATCTGGAATTAAAATACTAGTATCAGTAATGATGGCCATGAAACTACCGGATTGTCGTAAAAACCAATCTGGTTCACTAATGCCCTTCAGGGAAGGAAACCTGCCGTCCTTACCTGGTCTGGCCTATATGTGACTCCAGACCCACAGCAATGTGGCTGATTCTTAATTGCCCTCTGAAATGGCCTAGCAAGCCACTCAGTTGTAAAAGTCTCGATAAAAAAAGTCACAATAAGAATAAAACCGGACGGACCACCCGGCATCGGACCACTAGGCACCGGACACGACAACGGCAAAACACCAAGCCCAGTCGACCCTGCAAAGTCCTCCTCACTAACATCTGCGGACTTGTGCCAAAATTGGGAGAGCTGTCCCACAGACTAGTCAAGCAACAGCCTGACATAGCCATACTAACAGAATCATATCTTTCAGCCAATGTCCCAGACTCTTCCATCACCATCCCTGGGTATGTCCTGTCCCACCGGCAGGACAGACCCACCAGAGGTGGCGGTACAGTGATATACAGTCAGGAGGGAGTGGCCCTGGGAGTCCTCAACATTGACTCTGGACCCCATGAAATCTCATGGCATCAGGTCAAACATGGGCAAGGAAACCTCCTGCTGATTACCACCTACCGCCCTCCCTCAGCTGATGAATCAGTCCTACCTCCATGTCGATCACCACTTGGAGGAAGCACTGAGGGTAGCAAGGGCACAGAATGTACTCTGGGTGGGGGACTTCAATGTCCATCACCAAGAGTGGCTCAGTAGCACCACTGCTGACCGAGCTGGCTGAGTCCTAAAGGACATAACTGCCAGGCTGGGCCTGCGGCAGGTGGTGAGCGAACCAACACGAGGGAAAAACTTACTTGACCTCGTCCTCACCAATCTACCTGTCGCAAATGCATCTGTCCATGACAGTATTGGTAGGAGTGACCACCGAACAGTCCTCGTGGAGACGAAGTCCCGTCTTCGCACTGAGGACACCATCCAACGTGTTGTGTGGCACTACCACCGTGCTAAATGGGATAGATTTAGAACAGATCTAGCAGCTCAAAACTGGGCATCAATGAGGCACTGTGGGCCATCAGCAGCAGCAGAATTGTATTCCAGCACAATCTGTAACCTCATGGCCCGGCATATTCCTCACTCTACCATTACCAACAAGCCAGGGGATCATCCTTGGTTCAATGAGGAGTGCAGAAGAGCATGCCAGGAGCAGCACCAGGCGTACCGAAAAATGAGTTGCCAACCTGGTGAAGCTACAACTCAGGACTACATGCATGCTAAACAGCGGAAGCAACATGCTATAGACAGAGCTAAGCGATTCCACAACCAACGGATCAGATCAAAGCTCTGCAGTCCTGCCACATCCAGTCGTGAATGGTGGTGGACAATTAAACAACTAACGGGAGGAGGAGGCTCTGTAAACATCCCCATCTTCAACGATGGCGGAGTCCAGCACGTGAGTGCAAAAGACAAGGCTGAAGTGTTTGCAACCATCTTCAGCCAGAAGTGCCGAGTGGATGATCCATCTCGGCTGCCTCCCGATATCCCCACCATCACAGAAGCCAGTCTTCAGCCAATTCGATTCACTCCACGTGATATCAAGAAACGGCTTGGCTATGGGCCCCAACAACATCCCGGCTGTAGTGCTGAAGACTTGTGCTCCAGAACTAGCTGCACCTCGAGCCAAGCTGTTCCAGTCCAGCTACAACACTGGCATCTACCCGACAATGTGGAAAATTGCCCAGGTATGTCCTGTCCACAAAAAGCAGGACAAATCCAATCCGACCAATTACTGCCCCATCAGTGTACTCTCAATCATCAGCAAAGTGATGGAAGGTGTCGTCGACAGTGCTATCAAACGGCACTTACTCACCAATAACCTACTCACCTGATGCTCAGTTTGGGTTCCGCCAGGACCACTCGGCTCCAGACCTCATTACAGCCTTAGTCCAAACATGGACAAAAGAGCTGAATTCCAGAGGTGAGGTGAGAGTGACTGCCCTTGACATCAAGGCAGCATTTGACCGTGTGTGGCACCAAGGAGCCCTAGTAAAACTGAAATCAATGGGAATCAGGGGGAAACTCTCCAGTGGCTGGAGTCATACCTAGCACAAAGAAAGATGGTGGTGGTTGTTGGAGGCCAATCATCTCAGCCCCAGGACATTGCTGCAGGAGTTCCTCAGGGCAGTGTCCGAGGCCCAACCATCTTAAGCTGCTTCATCAATGACCTTCCCTCCATCATAAGGTCAGAAATGGGGATGTTCGCTGATGATTGCACAGTGTTCAGTTCCATTTGCAACCCCTCAGATAATGAAGCAGTCCGAGCCCGCATGCAGCAAGACCTGGACAATATGCAGGCTTGGGCTCATAAGTGGCAAGTAACATTCGCGTTAGACAAGTGCCAGGCAATGACCATCTCCAACAAGAGAGAGTCTAACCACCTCTCCTTGACATTCAACGGCATTACCATCGCCGAATCTCCCACCATCAACATCCTGGGGGTCACTGTTGACCAGAAACTTAACTGGACCAGCCATATAAATACTGTGGCTACAAGAGCAGGTCAGAGGCTGGGTATTCTGCGGTGAGTGACTCACCTCCTGACTCCTCAAAGCCTTTCCACCATCTACAAGGCACAAGTCAGGAGTGTGATGGAATACTCTCCACTTGCCTGGATGAGTGCAGCTCCAACAACACTCAAGAAGCTCGACACCATCCAGGACAAAGCAGCCTGCTTGATTGGCACCCCATCCACCACCCTAAACATTCACTCCCTTCACCACCGGCGCACTGTGGCTGCAGTGTGTACCATCTACAGGATGCACTGCAGCAACTCGCCAAAACTTCTTCGACAGCACCTCCCAAACCCGTGACCTCTACCACCTAGAAGGACAAGAGCAGCAGGCACATGGGAACAACACCACCTGCACGTTCCCCTCCAAGTCACACACCATCCCGACTTGGAAATATATCGCCGTTCCTTCATCGTCGCTGGGTCAAAATCCTGGAACTCCCTTCCTAACAGCACTGTGGGAGAACCTTCACCAGACGGACTGCAGCGGTTCAAGAAGGCGGCTCACCACCACCTTCTCAAGGGGCAATTAGGGATGGGCAATAAATGCTGGCCTCGCCAGCGGCACCCACATCCCACGAACGAATAAAAAAAAAAGCAAGGGAGTTCTCCCTGCTGTCCTGGTTAATATTTGTCCCTCAACCAACATCACTAAAAAATAGATCATCAGGTCATTTGTCTCATTTCTGTTTGTGGGATCTTGCTGTGCACAAATTGGCTGCCACGTTTCCCTACGTTACAACAGTGACTACACTTCAAAAGTAAATCATTGGCTGTACAGTGCTTTGGGATGACCTGAGGTGGTTAAAGGCACTGTATAAATGCAAGTTCATTCTTTCGTCCTCACTGTGCTGTACCCACTAACCGCACAGTTAGACAACCTGCACTAACGCTCCGTGCCCCGAGCTGGCAGCTTGCCCGTTGTGCAGTCTGAATTATGGACGCTGTTTTTATTTTCTTGGCTTGCATTGGGCAGAGACTCTGCTCTCTGCTACAGGATGAAATGTTACTTAAATCTAACAGGCATTTGGTGTAACGCCTACAGCACAGATGTAAGCACCGATCAGCGGATATATATAGCAAGAAGTTGGCTTAAATTGATTGAAGAAAATATTAATCATTCAGTTAAATGCGGCTAAGCCCTGCTATAATGGATTCTGTTGTAATTCAGTGAAGGTACTATCCGTTCTATTACAGAGCTGGGAAATAAAACTTTTTTTTTAATGCTTTCAATAGTAACTTTCAAAAGGGAATTGGATAAATACTTGAAGGGGAAAAATTGCTGGGCTATGGGGAAAGAGCAGGGGAGTGGGACTAATTGGATAGCTCTTTCAAAGAGCCGGCACAGGCTCGATGGGCCGAATGGCCTCCTTCTGTGCTGTATCATTCTATGATTTCACCCGATGAAAACCGAGGGGTGAAATCCGATCCTGCTGCACCCATTTTCTGGGCAATTAAACGGGTGTAAAGAGGTCCAATTTAGACGGACAATCTCCTGCGTCTGAACAGCAGCGGAAACACGTCCGATGCCATATTGGTTCGGGCGCTGTAGAGGTGTCCCTCGCGGCCGCTTAAAACAGGTGTTAGGCTCCTCGAATATGCTAACAATGGGCCTGGTGCCTATTTTAGGGCTCAAACCAGATATTAGTTTGCCCTGAGTGGAGGAGGCAATGGGCCTGCTGCATTTAAGATAACCAGGTCTACATAAGAACATAAGAAATAGGAGCAGGAATAGGCCAATCGGCCCCTCGAGCCTGCTCCGCCATTCAATAAGATCATGGCTGATCTGATCCTAACCTCAAATCTAAATTCATGTCCAATTTCCTGCCCGCTCCCCGTAACCCCTAATTCCCTTTACTTCTAGGAAACTGTCTATTTCTGTTTTAAATTTATTTAATGATGTAGCTTCCACAGCTTCCTGGGGCAGCAAATTCCACAGACCTACTACCCTCTGAGTGAAGAAGTTTCTCCTCATCTCAGTTTTGAAAGAGCAGCCCCTTATTCTAAGATTATGCCCCTTAGTTCTAGTTTCACCCATCCTTGGGAACATCCTTACCGCATCCACCCGATCAAGCCCTTTCACAATCTTATAAGGTAGGGGAATCTATAACGAGGGGGCACAGATTTAAGGTGAGAGGGGAGAGATACAAAAGGGTCCAGAGGGGCAGTTAAATGCGGCTAAGCCCTGCTATAATGGATTCTGTTGTAATTCAGTGAAGGTACTATCCGTTCTATTACAGAGCTGGGAAATAAAACTTTTTTTTTAATGCTTTCAAAAGGGTCCAGAGGGGCAATTTTTTCACTCAAAGGGTGGTGAGTGTCTGGAACGAGCTGCCAGAGGCAGTAGTAGAGGCGGGTACAATTTTGTCTTTTAAAAAGCATTTGGACAGTTACATGGGTAAGATGGGTATCGAGGGATATGGGCCAAGTGCAGGCAATTGGGACTAGCTTAGTGGTATAAACTGGGCGACATGGACATGTTGGGCCGAAGGGCCTGTTTCCATGTTGTAACTTCTATGATTCTATGATTCTATGTTTCAATAAGATCGCCTCTCATTCTTCTGAACTCCAATGAGTAGAGTCCCAATCTACTCAACCTCTCCTCATATGTCCACCCCCTCATCCCCGGGATTAACCGAGTGAACCTTCTTTGTACTGCCTCGAGAGCAAGTATGTCTTTTCTTAAGTATGGACACCAAAACTGTATGCAGTATTCCAGGTGCGGTCTCACCAATACCTTATATAACTGCAGCAATACCTCCCTGTTTTTATATTCTATCCCCCTAGCAATAAAAGCCAACATTCCATTGGCCTTTTTGATCACCTGCTGCACCTGCATACTAACCTTTTGATTTTCTTGCACTGGGACCCCCAGATCCCTTTGTACTGCAGTACATACGGCCTAAATGGCAGCCAAATAGGTAAGTTTTGTAATAAATGCGTCAATGTAGAGCTACGAGGAGTAGGAGTGCTCCTCCCAGCTCTTTAGTACTCCTGTGGGTCGCTGCTAGTCTGTGCTCAGACCCACCCTGCCGTTCTCTTCCCAGCGAGGCAGTCGGCCCGAAATTTGAGTGGACGGGCTGGCTCTGGATTAAGTCGAGGCCTGAGGACCAATTTCGGGTGGTCCTCGGGCGGCTTCTTCTGGCGCGTGGGGTATACCCAAAAACAGGCGGGGATCAATTTATCCCCCGTTATGTCATATCTCCACCCACTTTAGGGATTGTCCAATTTTCCACCATCATCTCAGGCAGGAAGCAGAATCATCCTCCCATTTTTGGTTGGCCCATATAAGTGAGGTGGTAATGACATATTTGATGGGTGCCTGAGGGACTTGCAGGGATGGGTTGCCTTCTGTGACGCTTTGCAGTACCATCCCAAGTCAGCGCAGTGTAGCAATCCAGTTTAAGGCCACAAGATGACCGTTACTGTCCTTGTGAGTGCCAGCTGAAGATGGCACTGCTCCGCACCTGCTGTTACCCAAACCCTGAGAACTCAGGCACCCATGGTCTTTGCTGGGGAGATGTACCAACACCTGCAGAAATGGTGGGCACAGCCATCAGGCAATGCTGCCGCTAGCTCATCCTGGATGGCCTTCTTTCATGCTGTGCCATGTAACGCGTGACACCCTGGTATCGATTTGAACTCCCCCCGGCCTGGCTGTGAAGTACTTTGGCACAAACTTCTGTTCGGAGTCAGAAGGTCGTGGGTTCAAGCCCCACTCCAGAGGCTTGAGCGCATCATTTAGTCTGACGCTCCAGTGCAGTACCGAGGGAGTGCTGCACTGTCAGAGGTGCTGTCGTTCGTTAAACTGAGGCCCTGTCTGCCATCTCAGATGGATGTAAAAGATCCCATGGTGTTATTCGTAGAAGAGCAGGGGAGTTCTCCCCGGTGTCTTGTGGCCAATATTTATCCCTCAACCAACATCACTAAAAACAGATGATCTGGTCATTATCACATTGTTGTTTGTGGGATCTTGCTGTGGGCAAATTGACTGCCGTGTTACAACAGTAACTACACTTCAAAAGTACTTCATTGGCTGTAAGGCACTTTTGGACTTCCCAAGGTTGTGAAAGGCGTGATATAAATGCAAGTTCGCTCTTTTTTTTTATTATCAATGAAGCTTCCACCTACTTCAGATGGGAACTCCAGATCCCTGTCCCCAAAAACCCCCAGAGAATTGATCAGGAGAAAGATCAACAGAAATGGAGCAGAACTGATATCCTCTTAATTTTACTCTCCGTTACTCTCTGGAAATGGGTGCAGATGGGATGCCCCATTGCTTTTATGGTTTGAACCAATATTTAATTGAATTGTAAATGTTGACCAAAGCTTTCTACTAAAAGCAAGCAGCATATTTATTTTCAGAAAGATAAATCTTCCAACTGTTGGGGGTTATCTCTGCTAAGTGTTAGCTTAGGAGTTCTGCTGTTTGGAGTAGGACTTAACACAGGACACCCTGCCCGGACCATATCCATTAAATGTCAAGTTAACATTTACACAGTGAAATGAGGCTTAGGAAGGAGCTTCTATTTGTTACATGGTGACTGCCTCAGTGCCTTATCAGTGGGGCTTGTGATCAAATAAAGAGGGAGCAGGGATTTAGAAAAGAGCTAGTAACATTAAACTGCAGAATGCAGCAGCAAATCTCTATCTATCGCTCTGCAACAAAAACGACAACAACTTGCATTTATACAGCTGCTTCAACCTAGTAAAACGTCCCAAGATGCTTCACAGGAGCGATTATCAAACAAAATTTGACACCGAGCCACATAAGGAGATATTGGGACAGGTGACCAAAAGCTTGGTCAAAGAGGTAGGTTTTAAGAAGCGTCTTAAAGTAGGGGAGAGAGACGGAGAGGTTTATGGAGGGAATTCCAGAGCTTAGGGCCCAGGCAGCTGAAGGCACGGCCGCCAATGGTGGAGCGATGAAAATCGGGGGTGCACAAGAGGCCGGAATTGGAGGAGCGCAGAGATCCCGGAGGGTTGTAGGACTGGAGGAGGTTACAGAGATAGGGAGGGGCGAGGGCCATGGAGTGATTTTAACATGAGGCATATGGGAGAGAAGGAGATGGGTAAGGGATGATAGCAGGGGAATGGAGGGGGGTGGAAACTGTTTAATGGCGGGGGGGCCTCTTGGTCCCTTTGAGGAATCAAGTGGGAGTGGATTGAGGGTTACGGGTGAGATGAGTGACAGCAAGGGGAGGGGCTGATTCAGGGTTATTCAAAGCAGAAAAGGTAGGGGGTGTGACAGGTGTGAGAGGAAGGGAAGGGGGGGGGGGAAGACCTGCTAGGGGGGCATGATGGGAGGAAAGGGGTGGGAGGAAACACGAGTGGTTGGGGAGGGGATGGGAAGGGAGCTGCTGAGGGCCACATTGTCCTGACAACTCCCACCCCAAAGGCAGCCTGCAGTCATTGATGCATGTCAAAAGCATTCCACCCATGACCCCAAAGGAAAGAAGAGAAAGACAGAGGGAGAAGCAGGAGAGAATAGAGAGTGAGAGAGAGAGAAGTAAAAAGAGTCCAGTTGAGAGAAACAGCAAAGAAGAGAAAGAGCGAGACTAGAAGCAGAAGAGAGAATCAGCAACAAGAAGATATCAGAAATCGGTCAGAGAGAGACCATGGGGGGAAAAAGTGGATAAGGGCCGTTTATCGGGCGGGGGTAGTGTGATGCTCTAGTACCCCATATCCGATGGACCCTATGCAGGCAGAACGTGAACTTTGAGCTGCCTGCTAATTATCATGATAACTGCCTGCAACCAGCACTGCTGAGAGGCTGCACGGAGAATGAGGAAGTTGGAAATGGGACGTGCTCAGCGCACGTCATCAGCAGCCTGCATCTCTTAAAGGTGCAGGTCCACATTTCAAATGGCAGGTACACAGTTCACCAGGAGGAGGGAAAGATGGCCACGAGGATAGCAGGACCGGCACGAGAGAGGGCCCCACGCTGCTCTGATGATGCACTGGAGACCCTGGTGGAAGGGGTGGACGAAAGGAGGGCCAGCATGTACCCACAGGGTGGCAGGAGACCCTCCAGACTGCAGCTCCACAGGCATTGGCAGGCTGTGGCGCAGGAAGTCAACGCCAGGAGCATTGCACCAACCATGTGGGAGCAGTGCCGAAAGAAGTTCAATGATTTGACACGAGTGATCAAGGTGAGTGAATGCAGGTGTCGAGTGGCAGATCCTACCAACTGTGCCACTGCTCCGTATATCACACCCCCCCGTCACCCACCCACCAACAAACGCTGCCCATCCATACGCAATGCTGCACTCAGCATGCTGCATCACACCCGCACATAGTACCACACTTGCAGGCCACACAACCGCCACTCACAGGTCACACAAACTGGCAGCTATTCAACCACGACAGGCACATCACCCACACACCCTGCAGGATACTCACTGACACACTGTCCTCTGTCTTGCAGGAGAAGATGGCGCATAACAGCCGGCAGCAGGAGGGACCTGAGGGTGGACGGGGACACTTACACGTCCTCACCCCCCCTAGAGGAGACAGAGCTTCAGATCATTGTGCGGGCCGTCGCTGCAGCTGTGATAATATGCCACGCTGGAGGGGGTCTCTGCATATCTAATGCTCCTTCTCCTTTCCCACATCTCCCTCTTCCCATAATCTTTTCTGACTCACGTGCTGCAGACGCTGTCGGCTCACACCTCTTACTTGCTCCTCTCCCCACTCCACAACTCAACCTGTTTCCCTTTGTCATTGCAGATACCCAAGAACACATGATGGCACCCGAGGAGGAGGAGAAGGGGGAGAAGGAGGGGAAGGAGGAGGAGGAGGGGGAGCAGGAGGAGCAGGGGGAGGAGGAGGAGGGGGACACGCCATCATTCAATCTGACACTTGCTTCCACTGGCTCAGAGACTGACACTGCGCGTCCTTTAGAGGCCGGGTTAGAGGAGGGATCTGCACGTGGTGAGACACCGAGCACAAGTGCACAGGAGTCGGGGCGGGGGGAACGGATACCACAGGAGCCAGCTCACCGGAGGGCGAGGTCACTCACTAGTTCTGCTGCAGAGGAGTCAGATGAGGACTTCGATGGGCCAGGCTACAGAAGACGACTGATGGGCGTACACCAACAAATGCTTGGGCCACTGGAAAGTCTGCCAGAAAGCCTGCGCACAATGAGAAGAGGCATGGAGGAGTCCAGCTCCAACTTGGCGCAGGGCTTTGCGCAGAGCTTGGAGCCCATCCTTTCCAACATGGAACGGGTGGTCACCTCCATCAGCACACTTGTGGAACCCACCGTGATACAGCGTCTGATGACTGATGTCACAGCGAATCTGTCCACCCATTCAGCAGAGTACTGCAGGGCTGGCCCAGGCAGTGGAAATGTTGTTTGAGGAGGCCTATGATGTGCTCCACGATGTTGCATGTGGCAGCATGGCTCTCATTATAGGCCTGCTGTGCACATGTGCATGGGTTCCAGGCCAGAGTCATGAGCCACGGCGTGAGGGGATAGCCCTTGTCACCCAGTAGCCAGCCTTTGACTTGCCGAGACGGGTGAAAGATAGCTGGCACGTTGGACTACTGCATGACGATGGCATCATGACTACTCCCAGGGTAGCGGGCATCGATCTCCATGATTCGATGCATGTGGTTGCACACCAGCTGCACGTTGAGGGAGTGGAAGCCCTTTCGGTTGACATAAGACGGCCGAGTTGATATGCGGGGCATGCAGGGCAATATGTGTGCAGTCAATGGCACCCTGCACCATGGGGAAGCCAGCAATGCGGGCAAACCCCCGTGCTCCCTCGTTCTGATTGTCTCTGTGGAGAGGGAAGGTGATGAACCTGTTCCTCATGTGGTACAGTGCGTCTGTGACCTCCCTCATGCAGCAGTGCACTGCACACTGCGAGATGTTGCACATGTCGCCAGCAGAGGCCTGAAATGATCCTGAGCCGTAGAAATTCAGCGCCATGGTGACCTTCACAGCCACAGGCAATGCTGTCCTCGCCCTGCTCTGAGGCTGCAGTTGTGGCCGCACCAGTTGACAGATCTTGGTCACGGCTTCCTTGGTGAACCTCAGGCATCGGATGCAATCCTCCTCGGTCAAGTTGAGGTAAGAGAATTGGTCCTGGAAGGCCCTTATTGGGTAGGGCCTCCTGCTCAGTGCCCTGCGCCTCCTCGTCCTCCTTTTCCTTGCAGCTTGACTACTATGTGTGGCGTCTCTGCATGCTCCCAGTCATGCTCAGTGCCCGGCGGGAGCCCTAGCAGACCTACCAGGAATGTTGTTGAACCACGGTTGTAACTTTCCGAACTGTGAGGCAGTACCTGCCAAACCCCACTCTCAAATGTACTCTCGGAATTCTCAGTAAGAATAGGGAGTTTCAAAAAACACTTCCTACTCCACCAGCAGCCAGAAGCAATAATCCAGCAACTAACCTGCAACACCTGCATGGCCCCTTTAAATAGCGCTGGTTGGGGGGTCCTCCAGGCACTGTAAGACACGTTCAGATGGTCGGGGTTAAGACTGTGCGTTGAGTTGAGCGTTATGGTCGAAAATGGTGCCTATCACTTTAAATCAGCGTTGCACACTGATTGCACACATTTTCTCCCGACTTTACATGCTTCCAGCGTTCGGTATTCGCGCATGCGTTAACTCCTATACCAAGATGGCGTCCGGCGCACATCATGCTGGAAACGTGCGTGCGCAGCTAGGACGCCATCTTGGATGTCGGAGAGGCCGTGTAACACCGAAACAATGGGCACGACGCGGCCCAATTTAGTGCCCCATATTCTTTATGGGACTTTATATTCATAGATAGGCTATTGGAATTGATTGAAATGGAATTGAACCAATGGCTGAATTTTACATAAAATTACATAGAATTTACAGCACAGAAACAGGCCATTCAGCCCAACTGGTCCATGCCGGTGTTTAAGCTCCTGAATTCCCTATTGGATTTATTAGTGACTATCTTACATTTATGGCCCTAGTTCTGGTCTCCCCACAAGTGGAAACATCTTGTCTATGTCCACTCTATCAAACCCTTTCATAATCTTAGACCTCTATCGGGTCACCCCTCAGTCTTCTCTTTTCTAGAGAAAAGAGCCCCAGTCTGTTCAGTCTTTCCTGATAGTTATAACCTCTCAGTTCCGGGATCAGCCTTGTGTAATTCTCAGTGTGGTGAGAATACTCAACGCGTCCATGGAAAAGAAATTGAAGATCTATTCACAGATCAGTGGATCGTGTAATTGACAGGATTTTGATAAATAAGCCTATCAAAGAGACCATGTGCAGCCAGACCATCAGGTCACCCCTCAGTCTTCCCTTTTCTAGAGAAATGAGCCCCAGCCTGTTCAGCCTTTCCTGATTGGTATAACCTCTCCGTTCTGGTATCATCCGAGTAAATCTTTTTTGCACCTTCTCCAGTGTCTATATCCTTTCTATAACTGTTCACAATACTCCAAATGTGGTCTAACCAAGGCTCTATACAAGTTGAACATAATTTCTCATTTGATAAAGACCATGTAGAATTTAACCATACAAACCAAGATGGTCCCACATTTGATCTCCAGATGGGAGCTCAGTTGGGTGTTCTCTGTCGAAGAGATAGCTGGAGAGCTTCAGTTGGTCTCAATGGTTCTGGGAGAGGGAGGGGAAGGATTGGACAGAGTTGAAAGTGCAGACACTTTGTACAAAGTGTGGACAGGATTGGCCTTGCCTGTGCTGCCCTCGGAAGTTGAAGCAAACCCGGACACTCACCGTCCATACTGGTGAGGAAAGGATCGCCTGGTCAAGGGACTGGGGAACTGATGGGACTGGGCACCGACAGTAACACAGCCTCCAGAACAGCGCTGAGGGTTTGAAATAAGAACAAATTAAAAGTGACAGTTTGTCAGAAACCAATCATTAACTAAATACTTGAGCACATGCAGGAACAGAGAATCACACCACACAGCCTATTTTCAGCTACTCCGAGTGATACCATCCTTGAGAATAAGATGAAGATCGTACTTTTACAATGACACCTATTGTTGCCTGTACAGCATCTAATTGTATTGTACAGGTGTTGCCAGCCAATGTGACTGTTTCTGCAAATTCCATTACTCAGCTTGAAACAATCTATAATCAGTGACTATTTATAAATATATTACTTCAAACATTGGGATGAAGTGTTGAATTTTTTTCTCTTCTTTATTGCTGCTTATCGAAGTGATGTTGTCAGTGGGATCTACACTGCCCCATCAAACACTCCCAGGGCGGGTACAGCACGGGTTCAATAGTGCTGGAAACGCTCAGCAGGTCAGTCAGCATCTGCGGCGAGAACAGAGGTGTTAACATTTCAGTGTTGCCTTTCAGAAGTAAAGCGAAAGGAAACATAGAAAATAGGAGCAAGAGTAGGCCATTCGGCCCTTCGGGCCTGCTCCGCCATTCAAAATGATCATGGCTGATCGTCTAACTCAGTACCCTGTTCCCGCTTTTACCCCATTTCCCTCGATCCCTTTAGCATCAAGAAATATATCCATCTCCTTCTTGAATACGTCTAATAACTTGGCCTCCACTGCCTTCTGTGGTAGAGAATTCCACAGGTTCACCACTCTCTTGAGTGAAGAAATTTCTCCTCATCTCGGTTCTAAATTCTAAATTGGAAACCCAATGCGGAGATACAGAAGAGAATCTGCGGGCCCACAGCCCTCAACCCCCAGCGTGCTGGCTGGCAAAGTACCATTGCATGAGGAGAAGTGTAACGATTATGCTGCTGGATTAGTGGTCCAGAGAACGGGAGTTCAAATCCCACCGCAGCAGTTTGAGAATTTTAATTCAGTTTTGAAAAATAATCTGGAGAGAAACAAAAATCTGGAATCAGTAAAAGTGACCATGAGGCTATTAGATTGCTGTAAAAGCCCAACTGGTTCACTAATGCCCTTCAGGGAAGGGAACCTGCCGTCCTTGCCCGCTCTGGGCCTATATGTGACTTCAGTCCCCACTCTAATGTAGCTGACTCTTAACTGTTCTCCGATGTGTCCTAACAAATCACACGGTTGTACCAAACTGCAACCCGCAGCAGTTCAAGAAGAAGGCCCACCACCACCTTCTCAGGGTAACTAGGGATGGGCGATAAATGCTGACCACAAAAAAAACTGGGGGCCTCCATCTCATTACCCGACTGCACCAAGGTGGGGGCAATACTTTAGGCCTAAACTTAGCCCGGAGTGGGAAACGCAACCAGGGCAGGAAGTCGGCCCTGCAGCGTCCTTCAAAGCTGAACCATGCTCGGAAAGGGTGGCTCACAGGCCTCCCGCCCTTTGAGATCTCTAAACGGACACTGACTGCCGGTGTCATCTGGATCCCTCAGCTCACACCTGGAATCCCTCCCCCCTTATAACTTTAATAATAGTTCACAAATTACACGTCAAATTACAATAATCAGCCGCAAATAAACAGCCCGCTGTTTCTAATGAATCTACAAACTGAAAGGTGGAGAAAATAACTGCTGTAATTTTCTCTTGAACAGACGCCCATGGAATAGTGGCTAATTGTTATTAATGCTCACCTGCTGGTGAATCACCCAATGTCCTGATGGTTTAGGTTACAGTATTTGTCAGTCCATCTGCTTTTATTTACCTGTTGTATTATTAGATGCATAGACCTGTAATCTACTCGTCAGCCAATCAGGTCCACATTTGCTTATGTTAGGTAGCCTCCGTCTTTCGGGATGAGACGTTAAACCGAGGCCCCCCGTCTGCCCTCTCAGGTGGGACGTAAAAGATCCCACGGCCACTATTTTGAAGAAGAGCCGGGGGGGTGGGGGGGGGGGAATTCTCCCCGGTGTCCTGTGGCCATTGTTTATCCCTCAACCAACAGCATTAAAAAACAAATGATCTGGTCATTATCACAGCGCTGTTTGTGGGATCTTGCTTTGCGCAAATTGGCTGCCGTTTTTCCCTACATTACAACAGTGACTACACTTCAAAAGTACTTTTAAGATAATTGACAAAAGAACCAGAGGGGAGATGAGGAGACATTTTTTACGCAGCGAGTTGTTCTGATCTGGAATTCACTGCCTGAAAGGGCGGTGGAAGTAGATTCAATGGTAACTTTCAAAAGGGAATTGGATAAATACTTGAAAAGGAAAAATTTGCAGGGCCTATGGGAAAAGAGCAGGGGGAGTGGAACTAATTGGATAGCTCTCTCTGTGCTGTATGATTATGAGTTCACGTAGAACCAGCACATACAAATAGTTAAAGTCCATTAAAAATGTATAATTTTCACTGGAAAAGTGGCTGTTGACTAGTCTAAGATAACTCGGCACTCTGTGCTGACCTATTGCTGTGGCATTTCGTTCCCAGCTGAGAGATCTGAGTGGGATTTTACCACCGATGACTCATGTCCCTGTGTAATCCAGCGCTCCCCACCCCCCCTCCCCCTCTTTGACATCACTTGTAGCCGGGCAGCGTTGCATGGACCTGTGTACAGGGGACTACTGGCTCTGCTGACTCAGCTTTGACGCTCAATAGGAGCGAGAGTTTCTATCCATCAAAAAGTGCTGACTAAGTGACTGTAGGTCAACGGTGGCACAGAGCGAATGAACAGGAGTGGAAAAATACAATAAGAAAATAGACAGAACCATGAGTCATGTAATGAGAGATCTGACTTTGATACTTTTAAGGCAATTTTACATACATGAATCACCCCACTTGATTTTAATTTACTTGCATTCAGCTCTCACCCAAGCTCCCCTCATTTAGATTATATTAGATTCCTGAAGCTGGGACTCTGAACACAAGAGCCTAACAGGGTACAAATTGGCCATCGTTGCGCCAGTTTTCCAGATGCCACATTGGCCTCCATCCAAGAAAGCCATCTGAAAACAGGCGTTAGGTCCCTTGCGTGTGCCAACGAGGGGCCGAGCGCATTTTTTTAGGTCCCCTCCGAGAAACTTGGCCCTGGGCCTGCCCCACTCAGGTTTCTCCAGGCTTGGGTGCGGCCTAGAAATCCACAGCCTCCGAGAAGGCGAGCTTCATTTTTAAAAAAAAACTCAAATTCATGTGGATCCACGAGGAGTAGGAGATCTCCTATCGGCTCCGCAGCTCTCCCAATGGCCACTGCTGGCTGCGTTCTGCAACCCCCGCATCCCACCGTCCTACGCCCCCACCCCGACATCACCCCACACCCCGGCGCTCACCTAAGGGCTGCTGTCAGCGAGGCAAGCCGCCCAAAAATTCATGTGTTGAAACGGGCGAGGCGCCTGTGGAGGCACGACAGGCCGCCAGCAACTCGCCCGAATTATTGAAAGGAGGCCTCAGGCCCAATTTCGGGCCTCCCAGTTGGGGTGCTCAGTGGCTGCGCAGAGCCGATACTAGGCCCAAAAAACGGGACCAGACAAATTTCTACCTCTAGTGCCTCTATAAAAGGGTGGACCTGATGAGTCTGGATTCCAGTCCTACGTGGAATTACATAGAATTACATAGAATGTACAGCACAGAAACAGGCCATTCGGCCCAACATGTCCATGCCGGTCGGTGCTTGTGCTCCACATGAGCCTCCTCCCTCCCCTCTTCATCTCACCCTATCAGCATGTCCTTCTATTCCTTTCTCCCTCATGTGTTTATCCAGCTTCCCCTTAAATCCATCTCTGCTATTCGCCTCAACTACTGCTTGTGGGAGCGAGTTCCACATTCTCACCACTCTCTGGGTAAAGAGGTTTCTCCTGAATTCCCTATTGGATTTATTAGTGACTATCTTATATTTATGGCCCTTGGTTCCAGTCTCCCCCTCAAGTGGAAACATCTCTATTTATGCTTCTTATTTTTTTACCCCTTTCAATTTTGCAGGGGACCCCTGGCCCTGCTCTACGGACCACCGGCCCTGCTCTACGGACCCCTGGCCCTGCTCTATGGACCACCGGCCCTGCTCTACGGACCACCGGCCCTGCTCTACGGACCACCGGCCCTGCTCTACGGACCACCGGCCCTGCTCTACGGACCACCGGCCCTGCTCTATGGACCCCTGGCCCTGCTCTACGGACCACTGGCCCTGCTCTACGGACCACCAGCCCTGCTCTACGGACCACCGGCCCTGCTCTACGGACCCCTGGCCCTGCTCTACAGACCACCGGCCCTGCTCTACGGACCCCTGGCCCTGCTCTACGGACCCCTGGCCCTGCTCTACAGACCACCGGCCCTGCTCTACAGACCACCGGCCCTGCTCTACGGACCACCGGCCCTCCCGTACGGACCACCGGCCCTGCTCTATGGACCACCGGCCCTGCTCTACGGACCCCTGGCCCTGCTCTACGGACCCCTGGCCGCTGGCTGCTTTCTGCTTTCTCAAACCGACACTCCTTTCTCTATGAGTGAGACTCATTCACGGGGCTGAACTCCATCCCCCCCAGTTGGACACTCCCAGCAGGAAGCAGTGTCCGTTGGCAGTGCTGCTTGGGCGAAATTATGGGCTTACAGTTCCTGGGCCTTCATCCATTTAAAGTGATGGAGGGAAATGGGGCAGCTTGGGCCCATCATTTCCTGAACTACGGTCCCCGCAGACACTGCTCCTCAATGGGAGGGACCCACAGCGAAACAGCCCTAAAGAAAGAACCAACATTTCTAGAGCACCTTTCACAACCTCAGGAGGTTCCAAAGTGCTTTACAGCCAAAGAAATACTTTTGAAATATTCACTGAGTAGTCATTATTGTAATGTAGGAAACGTGGCAGCCAATTTGCGCACAGCAAGCTCCCATAAACAGCAATGTGATAAATGACCAGATCATCTATTTTTTTTAGTGATGTTGGTTGAGGGATAAATATTGGCCCAGGACACTGGGGAGAACTCCCCCGTGCTCTTCTTTAAAATAGTGGCCGTGGAATCTTTTACATCCACCTGAGAGGGGCACACGGTTTAACGCCTCATCCAAAAGTTGGCACCTCTGACAGTGCAGCACTCCCCCGGTACTGCACTGGGAGTGTCAGCCGAGATTATGGGCTCAAGTCTCTGGAGTGGAAATTGAAGCCACAACCTTCTGACTCAGAAGCAAGAGACAGTGCAACGCACTGATTCACGGCCGACACTAGTGAATTTAGGCAGGCTATTCAACTGTGAGTGGCATTGAATCTGAGCACAATCCTAAAGGTACCGGTCGTCCATGTGCAGATCTTGCTTCGGGAGATGTGGGACAGCCATCAGCCCGTGGCTGATTTTCCCCTCCCTAATCAGGAGGGACCGTGGCCAACTGTATCAGCAAAGCTGCTTCCCCCGTTGAGGTCAGCTCACCCAGGGGGAGGTTGTACATTTAGGGTCAGGGGGAGGTCACACATGTACAGAGGAACGAGTCAAAGGAGAGATTCTTTTTAAACAGCGACAGGGATTTTGAAAGCAGTGCGTTGGGGGACAGGGAGCCAGTGGAGGCTGGTGAGCACAGGGATGGTTTGATGAGTCGGAATTATTCTGGGATGGGATGTGGGTGGTGGAGTTATGGATGGATTAAACAATTGCGCTCCATGCTGTGCACTTTCTGATTGCAGCATTCAGGTTTATAATTGAATACAATTCTCAGCATCGTATTTTGTAAATTATATAAAGAATGAGGTTTTAATATTCTTCCAAGTGCCTATTATTAAAAAGCGAAACTTTTTTTCTTTATAAAATTAAAATGTGGCAGCAATAAAGAGAGCAAATTGTGTCGCACCATGATTGAAATCGCCAGGATTATTCAACATCTACAAATTGCCTTTTTTTTATATCCATTCGGTTCCGTATTATGTGATTAAACCTATTCCCCAGTTACTGACTGGTATTGCATGAAAGATATTGTTATTGCCAGGGAATATATATTTCACTTTCCAGTCACTTAGAGAAGCAATGCCAAATTTAAACAAGATGTGGAGATGCCGGTGAGGGACTGGGGTGGACAAATGTAAGGAATCTTACAACACCAGGTTATAGTCCAACAATTTTATTTTAAAATCACAAGCTTTCGGAGATTATCCCCTTCATCAGGTGAATGAGTGAAAGGTTCTCAAATCGCATATCTTATATTAGGCTGGGACACCATCACACCAATCAAAAGGTGTCGTTGGTGTTCAGACAGGTTAGCCACGGAAAACAGTAGGTCCCAGTACACTGAATGCACATTGTGTCAAATTACACAGACAGAGAGAAAGAGACCCAAATGGCAGAGAGAGAGAGAAAGAGAGAATATTAAAAACAGATAACTTTTTTTTCCCCTTGCTGGTGGGGTTACGTGCAGCGTGACATGAACCCAAGCTCCCGGTTGAGGCCGTCCTCATGGGTGCGGAACTTGGCTATCAATTTCTGCTCGACGATTTTGCGTTATCATGTGTCTCGAAGGCCGCCTTGGAGAACGCTTAACCGAAGATCGGTGGCTGAATGTCCTTGACTGCTAAAGTGTTCCCCGACTGGGAGGGAACCCTCCTGTCTGGCGATTGTTGCGCGGTGTCCGTTCATCCATTGTCGCAGCGTCTGCATGGTCTCGCCAATGTACCATGCTCCGGGGCATCCTTTCCTGCAACGTATGAGGTAGACAACGTTGGCCGAGTCACAGGAGTATGAACCATGTACCTGGTGGGTGGTGTCCTCTTGTGTGATGGTGGTATCTGTATCGATGATCTGGCATGTCTTGCAGAGGTTACCGTGGCAGGGTTGTGTGGTGTCGTGGACGCTGTTCTCCTGAAAGCTGGGTAATTTGCTGCGAACGATGGTCTGTTTGAGGTTGGGTGGCTGTTTGAAGGCGAGTAGTGGAGGTGTGGGGATGGCCTTAGCGAGGTGTTCGTCGTCATTGATGACATGTTGAAGGCTGCGGAGAACATGGCGTAGTTTCTCCGCTCCGGGGAAGTACTGGACGACGAAGGGTACTCTGTTGGTTGCGTCCCGTGTTTGTCTTCTGAGGAGGTCTATGCGATTCTTCGCTGTGGCCCGTTGGAACTGTCGATCGACAAGTCGAGCGTCATATCTCGTTCTTATGAGGGCGTCTTTCAGCGTCTGTAGGTGTCCATCGCGTTCCTCCTCGTCTGAGCAGATCCTG
This sequence comes from Heptranchias perlo, assembly GCF_035084215.1. Classification (NCBI taxonomy): domain Eukaryota; kingdom Metazoa; phylum Chordata; class Chondrichthyes; order Hexanchiformes; family Hexanchidae; genus Heptranchias; species Heptranchias perlo. The sequence continues at coordinate 3,634,069 of NC_090343.1, forward strand.
TGTATTCGTAGGGCCTGTGTATTCGTAGAGACCATGCAGACACTGCGACAACGGATGAACGGACACCTCGCAACAATCGCCAGACAGGAGGGTTCCCTCCCAGTCGGGGAACACTTCAGCAGTCAAGGACATTCAGCCTCCGATCTTCGGGTAAGTGTTCTCCAAGGCGGCCTTCGAGACACACGACAACGCAAAATCGTCAAGCAGAAATTGATAGCCAAGTTCCGCACCCATGAGGACGGCCTCAACCGGGATCTTGGGTTCATGTCACGCTACACGTAACCCCACCAGCAAGGGGAAAAAAAGTTATCTGTTTTTAATATTCTCTCTCTCTCTCTCTCTCTCTGCCATTTGGGTCTCTTTCTCTCTGTCTGTTTAATTTGACACAATGTGTATTCAGTGCACTGGGACCTACTGTTTTCCGTGGCTAACCTGTCTGAACACCAACGACACCTTTTGATTGGTGTGATGGTGTCCCAGCCTAATATAAGATATGCGATTTGAGAACCTTTCACTCATTCACCTGACGAAGGAGATAATCTCCGAAAGCTTGTGATTTTAAAATAAAATTGTTGGACTATAACCTGGTGTTGTAAGATTCCTTACATTTAAACAAGGTTCCTGTGGTGAATCTTCAGGAACAGTTCTGGAAGATTCCAGCTCCGTGTAAAAGGATGGAGTAGCACTCCCGTTACAATGAAATCTTGATCCCTATGGTGAATGCTGAGGGTCAGTTTAAAGTATTTAGTTCATTAGATGTGGAGATGCCGGTGATGGACTGGGGTTGACAATTGTAAACAATTTTACAACACCAAGTTATAGTCCAGCAATTTTATTTTAAATTCACAAGCTTTCGGAGATTTTCTCCTTCCTCAGGTCATTTGCTGGCTCTCTCTGCCTTCCGGATGTTTCCGGAAGGCAGAGAGAGCCAGCAAATGACCTGAGGAAGGAGAAAATCTCCGAAAGCTTGTGAATTTAAAATAAAATTGCTGGACTATAACTTGGTGTTGTAAAATTGTTTACAATAGTTCATTAGAAGCAGCGGATTCTCCTGCTGCTCAGATCAGAGAACTCAATCATCTCAATCGAAAGAAAATTAAAAGAGGCACACAGTCCACTGAACAAGTCACAAGATTTGGATTGCTGTAAAAGCACAAATCTATTTTCTCCATTCCTCCTTGGCCTTTTCTCTTTCACCTTGCGGTGCTCATTACGGTGAGCGATGATAGTGCTGGGAAGGGCACTCTTTCCATTTCAGCCGCCTGAGGGAGGGGAGGAGGGGATTTTAACTGGGATTAGTTTCGGGCGGGCCAAGGTGGGGAGTCCAAACTCGCCCGACCGTGACAGCTTTGAAGGATGAAGGCATGATTGAGCCTTGCTGGGATTCAAACCGGGGCCAACAGGTCTCTACTCCAATGCTCAAGCAATAAGACCATAAGACCATAAGAGATAGGAGCAGGAGTAGGCCATTCGGCCCCTCGAGCCTGCTCCGCCATTTAATGAGATCATGGCTGATCTGATTTTTACCTCAACTCCACTTTCCCGCCCTTTCCCCATATCCTTTGACTCCCTTGCTGATCAAAATTTGTCTAACTCGGCCTTGAATGTATTCAATAACTCAGCCTCCACAGCTTTTTGGGGTAAAGAATTCCAAAGATTCACGACCCTCTGGGAGAAAAAATTCCTCCTCATTTCCGTCTTAAATGGGTGACCCCTTATTCTGAGACCATGCCCCCTAGTTTTAGATTCCCCCATGAGGGGTAACATCCTCTCAGCATCTACCCTATCGAGTCCCCTCAGAATCTTGTATGTTTCAATAAGATCTCCTCTCATTCTTCCTAAACTCCAACGAGTACAGACCCAACCTGTTCAATCTTTCCTCACAAGACAACCCTTCCATACCCGGAATCAACCCAGTGAACCTTCTAAACTGAGCAACTGAGCTATGCAACCTCGGAGGGCACCACAGCCAAGCCTGAATCTGGCCTCGCTCGAAATCCACGCACCTAATTTCCAGCAGTGATCACGGAATATCAGCAATGGGAATCGCTCCTCTTAACACAGCGACACTGTGCTCACTTGTGGCACCACTAACCAAAGGCCCAGCTGAGATCAGCTAACTCAACACTGACCGAGACAGTGTGTGCCTCCGCGGCACTGAGTTTAGACTGCACAAACTTATTTCACCAACAGTCGTCAGAAATTTTCATCGTATCGTTCTGGGCTCTACTTGAACCTAAATCCCAGTTCATTGAATTATAGAACGGTTAACGCACAGAAGGAGGCCATTCGGCCCACCGAGCCCGTGCCGGCTCTTTGTAAGTGCAGTCCAGTTAGTCCCATTCCCCCCTCTCTTTCACCGTAGTCCTGCAAATTTTTTCCCTTCAAGTATTTATCCAATTCCTCTTTGAAAGCCACGATTGATTCTGCCTCCACCTCCCTTTCAGGCAGCGCATTCCAGATCATAACTAATCGCTGCGTAAAAAAGTTTTTCATGATGTCACCTTTGCCAATCACCTTAAATCTGTGTTGCTGTATTTTCACGCTCTTCCCTTGGTGAACAGTGTGAAATGGTGGAAGGATTCGCAGGCTGATTAATGGTCTGACAGGCCGTGACGTGACCATAACTATCTTTATAACAGTCAATAGGGGGATTAGTCCTAAACGAGGGAGGGTTTTATGGGCTCCCACAACCCATACGGTGAGGAGGGACCACCCACACCCACCGGACACGAGATTCCCGCTGGATGTCAACCCAGAATTTAGAGCCACATCTCCGGTCTCCGCTCCCTGGGACCGTCTGGAGCTCCGGTCTCCGCTCCCCGGGACTGTCTGGAGCTCCGGTCTCTGCTCCCCGGGACCGTCTGCAACTCCGGTCTCCACTCGCTGGGACCGTCTGCAACTCCGGTCTCCACTCGCCGGGACTGTCTGGAGCTCCGGTCTCCACTCCCCAGGACTGTCTGGAGCTCCAGTCTCCACCTGCCGGGACCATCTGGAGCTCCGGTCTCCACCCGCCGGGACCGTCTGGAGCTCCAGTCTCCACCCGCCGGGACCGTCTGGAGCTCCAGTCTCCACCCGCCGGGACTGTCTGGAGCTCCAGTCTCCACTCCCCAGGATTGTCTGGAGCTCCAGTCTCCACCCGCCGGGACTGTCTGGAGCTCCGGTCTCCGCTCCCCGGGACCGTCTGGAGCTCCGGTCTCTGCTCCCCGGGACTGTCTGGAGCTCCAGTCTCCACTGCCCGGGACTGTCTGGAGCTCCGGTCTCCAATCCCCGGGACCGTCTGGAGCTCCGGCCTCCACTCCCCGGGACCGTCTGGAGCTCCAGTCTCCACCCGCCGGGACGGTCTGGAGCGGGGTTCGAACTCTGCACCTTCAGAGGCAGGAATGGCAACCACTGAGCCAAAGGCTGGCTGCTCAAGTCCCGGTGGTGAGAGGCCCAGTGCCCAACCCATTGCACCACTAACTTTACCTTTCTACACGGCCCCTTTTGTTTCTCTTCCAGTGCAGAATCCCTAAACCACCCACTCTTCTGAGGGAATTAATTCTGTTCAAAGCTTCACTGATTATTTTTGTCATTGGCTTCGAAATGTGTGAGTAGCTATTTCCAGCACACTGCAGACATCTTCTTCTGTCACATATGTCGAAGCAACCTGGGTTCATTTTGTTGTAGTGAGTTATTCTATCAACTGAGCAATGGATTCATTCGAAGGGCCCATGGTGAAAATCCAACTGACCGTTGAACCTAACTTAGTTGTGCTGAGTGGCAAGTAGATGGATTAATGCTGCATTCCATGAGGGTAAAACACTTAGGGGTATGTGTGGGGACATTGGACGCCCAGCCTGGCACAGCATGCCCACTGGCTGCCCGATTATCTCGGGAGGTCCCATCCATTTTGAGGGCCGGGCCTCATGAGCATTTGGCCGGCGGGCTGCAGGAGATAAATGAAAGAAAGAAAGAACTTGCATTTATATAGCGCCTTTCACAACCTCAGGACGTCCCAAAGAGCTTTTCGAGCCAATGAAGTACTTTTGAAGTGTAGTCATTGTTGTAATGTTGGAAACGTGGCAGCCAATTTGTGCACAGCAAGATCCCACAAACAGCAATGTAGTAATGACCAGGCAATCTGTTTTAGTGATGTTGGTTGAGGGATAAATATTGGCTCTGGACACCGGGGAGAACTCCCCCTGCTCTTCTTCGAATCATGCCGTGGGATCTTTTACACCCACCTGAGAGGGCAGACAGGGCCTTGGTCTAATGGTTTGCTTACCATGTTTGCCTACTTAACAACAGTCAGTGCGTTCCAAAGCAATTCTTTTTCCCTGAAAGTCTCCAGCCCATCCAGCCTGTGCCTACCATAGTGTAGGTGGGAGTACACTGGTGGGACTGGACACAAGGTTGGGCTCTACTGGACGACCCAATGGCTTCTGTGGGACCTCCAGGGTGTCCAGGCCATGGTCTCGGCCTGAACCTCCGAAGACTTGGTCGGTAATTGTTGCATGTATAAGGCAGCACACTTCGTGCAGGGGCCTTGGGGGCGGAGGGGGGGCAGCTTAAGTTCTTTTCTTGGGGGAGAAGGTGAACTCTGCCCCCCCCCACCCCATCCTTCCCCACCGGGCTTGGGGGCCGAACTACGGTTGGGGGAAGGGACTGACACGCATGGGATCCCTGGCCCCTCAGCCAGCACAGGTCAAAGGTTGAGCGCGTCTCGGCAACTTGCGTTGAAGAGAGTCGCCCGGTGGGTTTCCAGGGCCCGTTTGAAGTGCGTTGAGATTTTTCGTGGAGGTGAGATAAGACAACAACAACAACGTGCATTTATATAGCGCCTTTAACGTAGAAAAACCTCCCAGGGCGCTCCACAGGAGCGATTATGAAACAAAATTTGACACCGAGCCACATAAGGAGATATTAGGACAGGTGACCAAAAGCTTGGTCAAAGAGGTAGGTTTTAAGGAGCATCTTAAAGGAGGAGAGAGAGGCGGAGAGGTTTAGGGAGGGAATTACAGAGCTTAGGGCCCAGGCAGCTCAAGGCACGGCCGCCAATGGTGGAGCGATGGAAATCGGGGATGCGCGAGAGGCCAGAATTGGAGGAGCGCAGAGATCTCGGAGGGTTGTAGGGCTGGAGGAGGTTACAGAGATAGGGAGAGGGGCGAGGCCACGGAGGGATTTAAAAACAAGGATGAGGATTTTAGAATTGAGGCGTTCCCGGACCGGGAGCCGATGTAGGTCGGCGAGCGCAGAGGGGGTGATGGGTGAACGGGACTCGGTGCGAGTTAGGATACGGGGCAGCAGAGTTTTGGATGAGCTGAAGTTTACGGAGGATGCAGGGTGGGAGGCCGGCCAGGAGAGCGTTGGAATATTCCAGTCTGTATAAACGCGAGTCTTTCTTAACTTAGCGAAGCGCTAGGACAGTCTTCAGGTCACCTCTTCACCAATGCTCACCCACCTCCTCCTCCATCAGTTTCCATGGGATGCTGCCTGCTCATATTCCCTGTTTGGGAAAGAGCATTCATGCACACTTAGCCCATCACTTACCAGCTCGATTCACCATCTAATGTGTATTGAACGCATTTCGCAGGGCCACGAGAAAAATGAAAAGCAATTTTACTTCCAAACCGTTGTCACCAACTGCGCCAATGCGACAAATAAATTTTTTTTTTTTACAAAATGAACTGAAATCCTGTGATTTTATTTCAATAAGGAGACTCATTAAGCAGTTTAAAAGGTGTTTTGTGTTTGATCCTTTTTTTCTGTGGGGGTGGAGGGTCAGTTTAATCTCGAGTCTTTTTGTTGATCCAATTTGTATTTTTGGCAACATTTCAAAACAAGAAAATTATTCGCACAGCCTGAAATAGAACCAGATAAATCATTTGCATCTCACTTAAATATGTATACAGTTTGTGTCTGTGAGAACACAAGGCCACTGAAGATAGGAATTGTGTGAATTGGCAGTTAAATGGCATGAAATCAAACGCAGAAGATTCACGGCTTCTTTTGTGCGTTTCTGAATCTATTTCACCTCATACTGAACGACAGGTTTCCTCACCCCCCCGACCCCCCCGACCCCCCCACCCCTCACTCACCCCCCCCACCCCCCCCAACCCCCCCCACCCCCCCGACCCCCCCGACCCCCCCCACCCCCCCGACCCCCCCACCCCTCACTCACCCCCCCACCCCCCCCACCCCCCCGACCCCTCACCGACCCCCCCACCCCCCCCGACCCCCCCACCACCCCCCCCAACCCCCCCCACCCCCCCGACCCCCCCGACCCCCCCCACCCCCCCGACCCCTCACTCACCCCCCGACCCCTCACTCACCCCCCCGACCCCTCACTCAACCCCCCACCCCCACACATACCCCCCACCCCCACAAATACCCCCCACCCCCACACATACCCCCCACCCCCACAAATACCCCCCACCCCCACACATACCCCCACCCCCACACATACCCCCACCCCCACACATACCCCCCACCCCCACACATACCCCCCACCCCCACACATACCCCCCACCCCCACAAATACCCCCCACCCCCACAAATACCCCCCACCCCCACACATACCCCCCACCCCCACACATACCCCCCCACCCCCACACATGCTCCCCCCCCTCCACCACCCCCAGTTTCACGTTGGGTTACAGTTGGGTGGGGACCAGTTGCTCCTCCATACCCCGCCCTACGGTGTCGGTTCACCACTCTGACAGTCCCCAGCGGGACTCGCTCCCTCGCTGGTCAGGAGTTCACAGAACTGCAGCCCTGTTGCTCCCTCCATTTGTTTTAAAGACGAGGTGATCAGGAACTAGGGGTTAACAATCCCAGACCAGCACTCCCAGCGACCACCACCTCTCGCAGGGACCACCCGAGCCAGGATTCAGCCCCAAAGGGTGCCCTGGCTATTTGACTGTGGAGGCCAGCTCAGCCCCATTCGCACTCGCTGTCCGTACACAGGCACTTTCCAGCTGTGACTGAAAAGGGATCAGGAGTGGGGAGCCTGGCATTATTTCACCCTTCACTAGCTTGGGGACATGGAAGCCAGTTGTAGCCCCAATTATCAGCGAAGTCAGCACAGATTGGGGGTTGATCCACGGATCATCCTAGTTTATAAGACTGAAACTCACAACATGGAGTAAACTTACTCATTACTAAGTCTCACCTTAATCAAACCCACCTTTCTGTCCACAGTGTCTCTGAACGCAATTTGGGATTAACTAATACTTTCCTGATTGAATTATTCCTTTCTTAAGCTGATGTTTCCACTTGTGGGGAAGACCAGAACCAGGGCCCATAAATCTAAGCTAGTCATTAATAAATCCAATAGGGAATTCAGGAGAAACTTCTTTACCCAGAGAGTGGTTAGAATGTGGAACTCGCTCCCACAAGGAGTAGTTGAGGTGAATAGTGTAGATACATTTAAGGGGAATCTAGATAAACACATGAGGGGGAAAGGAATAGAAGGATATGCTGATAGGGTGAGATGAAGTAGGGAGGGAGGAGGCTCGTGTGGAGCATAAACCTGTTGGGCCGAATGGCCTGTTTCTGTGCTGTACATTCTATGTAATTCTATGTAAAGCTGCTAGGTTCTGTAAATTTTGGAGAATGATGACAGGTTATGAATAGATAAGACCAACGGGCCTCTCGAAGAACTGGACAGTTAATGATACAGATCAGTAATCTGGTTTTAGTCTTTCAAGTCTGATGACTCGGAGAGCGCGTAGATCTCAGTCAGCCTTTCTCCTCCTTTCGAGAGGCCCCAGTCAGCCAAGTAAATAGCTGTTACTGAGCAGAAACGAATGTGGAAGATGTGATAAACGATTTTGCCCGTACATGTTGGGCGAATTCCAATTCTGATCATACTGCAATGCTCCTATCTGTTTCCGGAAGTAAAAGTATTAAATATTTTCTGCTCCAACTTTTCTTATTTTCATTTTTGCCTGATTCGTTTTGTGAACATATTTCAGCATCTTTATAATCTTCCGTCCACGAATCACCATGAGACTCATACGCACAGTCCTTGTAAAATTGATTACTTCATTCTCGTGGATGAAAAGACTGGGCTTTGGCCATTCCCAGTGTCTACCAATCACTTTATTGAACAGTCACGACAATTTATGCCAGAAGTGATATTAGCACCAATTTACAGTCTCGATCCATCCACTTGATTGACCGGTTTGCTCACTCAACTCACAAGAGATCGCCAACCATTTTTACCAACGTCACTGCACTGTATTGCGATGACTATTTAACAGACTCAAAGTGGCAAAATTGGAAGTGACTATCAGTCTACTTTATTAGCAAGTTAACTGTATCTAAAACCCTGGAACATCAAGCCATCGAGAGAATTCCCGTTGAACACACTTCAAAGGAGAATCAGCTGGCCCTTTGCAGTTTGTACTTGTCCATTTTATGGATGACTTTCCCAGCTGTAAAGCTCGACGGGACTTGCTTGTATTTGCTTTTCCCATCAGTCCTCTTCATTGACTCATGAACTTACTTGGACAACAATGCAATCAGGAATCAAAGACTTTGCAAAACTTTGGTAAAACTTTGGTGAGGTTTCAGGCAGCCCCTCGTGGAGATTACATACGAACATTCATACGAACATACGACTCAAGAGCAGGAGTAGGCCATTCGGCCCCTCGAGCCTGCTCTGCCATTTGATAAGATCATGGCTGATCTGATTGTGACCTCAACCCTACTTTCCCATCTACTACTATAACCTTTGACTCCCTTGTTAATCAGGAATCTATCTAACTCAGCCTTAAAAATATTTAATGACCTGCCTCCACCGCTCTCTGGGAAAGGGAGTTCCACAGACTCATGACCCTCTGAGAGAAAAAATTCTCCTCATCTCCGTCTTAAATGGGAGACCCCTTATTTTTAAACTGTGGCCCCTAGTTCTAGTCTCTCCCACAAGGAGAAACATCCTCTCAGCATCTACCCCTTCTAGTCCCCTCAGGATCGTATATGTTTCAATAAGATCACCTCTCATTCTTCTAAACTCCAGTGTATACAGGCCCAACTTGTCCAACCTTTTTGTGATTCATGTACAAGGACACCCAGATCCCTCTGTACCTCAGAGTTCTGCAATCTCTCTCCATTTAAATAATATACTGCTTTTCTATTCCTCCTGCCAAAGTGGACAAATTCACATTTTCCCACATTATATTCCATCTGCCAAATTTTTGCCCACTCACTTAACCTATAATATTCCTTTGCAGACTCCTTATGTCCTCTTCACAACTTACTTTCGTACCTACCTTTGTGTCATCAGCAAATTTAGCAACCATACATTCGGGCCTAGAAATTCAGGAGCACCCCATTTTTTTTGGGGGGGTGAGGGTGAAGGGTAAATACCCTGTGGCAGAATGGTGAAGTCCGAGGCTCCCAAGATATTGGGCCTCGGACCTCATTGTAATGGAGCGGACTTAGCTCTAGGGCTTGCTGGCGAAGACCCGATGAAGACTGAAGACAAATTGGGCCACTGTTAGCGTCACAGCGGCCCTCAGGTATGTGGGTCCGAGGATCGGGTCGCAGATAGGGTGGGGGGGGTGGGGGCGGGTCAAGGCCATGAGGTAAACATTCTGAGCACATTAAGAACGAACTTTATAAAGCTCCTTCCACAACCTCAGGACATCCCAAAGTGCTGTACAACCAATGAAGTCCTTTTGATGTGTGGGCACTGTCGTAATGCAGGAAACGTGGCAGCCAGTTTGTGCACAGCAAGATCCCACAAACAGCAATCAGATACATGAGCAGATAATCTGTTTTAGTGATGTTGGTTGAGGGATAAATATTGGGCAGGACACCGGGGAGAACTACCCTGCTCTTCTTCGAATAGTGGCCATGGGATCTATTACTCCCACCTGAGAGGGCAGAGGGGGGCCCCCGGTTTAAGGTCTCATCCGAAAGACGGCATCTCCGGCAATGCAGCTCTCCCTGAGTACGAGCACTGAGAGTGTCAGCCTGGATTATGTGCTCACTTCTCTGGAGCGGGACTTGATTCCATAACATCTGACTCGGAGGCGAGAGTGCTGCCCCTCAGCTAACGGTATTGTACATCAATAAATGAGTGAGCTTATTATTTCGGCAGCTGTATTCTTTGTTCTTGCCAGTGACACTGTGCCAGGCAATTCATTGCAGACAAAACAAGATTGAAGATGTGCTGTAGCAAATATCCCGCTAAGTCAGTTGGGAGGGTGGGATGGAAAACTTAAGATTCTGCAACAACTCTGATACCAGTAATTACCACATTCTGTGCTGAGTTAGCTGATCTCAGGCAAGGCAGCAGTTGCATAGTTACATCGAGACTACGACACAGAAACAGGCCATTCGGCCCAACAGGTCCATGCCGGCGTTAATGCTCCACACGAGCCTCCTCCCTCCCCTCCCACTCTTCATCTCACCCTATCAGCATATCCTTCTGTTCCCTTCTCCCTCATGTGTTTATCCAGCTTCCCGTTCTATGTATTTTTGCTGTTCGCCTCAACCACTCCTTGTGGGAGCGAGTTCCACATTCTCACCACTCTCTGGGTAAAGAAGTTTCCCCTGACTTCCAGTTGGGGCACTGGAACTGCCTTAGATCAGGAACGGGGCAAAAATCACCGCCTAGCCCATGAGTCCTGATAGAAACTGCCAGGCTATTCAAGGTCAGCCCAACAACAACAACAACTTGCATTTATATAGCGCCTTTAACGTATTAAAACGTCCCAAGGTGCTTCACAGGAGCGATTATCAGACAAAATTTGACACCGAGCCACATAAGGAGATATTAGGACAGGTGACCAAAAGCTTGGTCAAAGAGGTTGGTTTTAAGGAGCGTCTTAAAGAAGGAGAGAGAGGTGGAGAGGTTTAGGGAGGGAATTCCAGAGTTTGGGGCCGAGGCAGCTGAAGGGAACGGCTGCCAGCACATGAAGAGTGAGTAATTCTTCATCTGCTATTTCTGGTAGGACCTCCTATGTCCTAACAACCCTCTTTGTTCTATGCTAGGACACAGAACACCCAAGCAGAAACAGTGGGGGAAGCAGAAACATAGGAATTGCTAGACAAAAGAAGACCACAGTCCATTTAATTCGCCTCCTACCATCCTGGTAGTTGCATGGCATTGGGGAAGGACAGGAGAATGGGCCTAAGCAGATAGATCTTTCGGAGATGCTGTACAGGCGGTATGGCTTTTTTCTGTGCTGTAACATTCTATGATTCGACTGGGGAGAAATTCGACTTGCGCCCAAAATGGGCACAAAGTTGGCGGAGTGAGCACTCCATGCCCTGGGCTGAGGACCGTACCAAATCTGGCTTCATTTAAATGCCGCCGGCAAAAGCTCCACGCGCCAACCGAGTGCCCCAAGCGGGGAGGGCAGGAAGTTGTCACGCGAAGGCCTGCTGGGAGATTGGGTCTGGAGGGGGTGGAGGGAGGGGGGGGGGTGGAGGTGGGGCCACGAACTCGCTGGAAGAAGGCTGGAGGTCTTTTGTGAGGCCCTGGAGGAGCCGTCCTGCTTCTCCAAGGCCCACAAAAATAGAAACTGGGCCACTTGCCTTTTGTTGTTGAGCGGCCTCCCGAGGCCCCTTTAAGGACGACGGGTCAGGCCGCTCAACACCTGCTTCACTCCAGCCCATTCATAGCCGAACTCTGCAGTTGGGGTCCTGCATTCGCCTTGGGCATTAAAGGGGCGTCCGAGGTCCCTCTGCCCTCCCCCCGCCCCCCCCCCCCCCCCCACCCCCCCCGATGTTCAATTGCTGGCCTCCCCTTTTATAGGCGTGAAACGGATGGCTGTGGGGCTGAATTCCTTCCCCTGGGATCCTGGTTATCCAGCAGAGTCCCACGGCCTCCAGGAAAGGGGAGAAAAACACAGGCAAAAAAAAAAAAATCCACCGGGAATGTCGCTGCCAATAGATGCAAGAACCGGATAGCGATGTTCACCATAGGATTACATAGAATCGTACAGCACAGAACGAGGCCATTCAGCCCATCTTGCCTGCGCCGGCTCTTTGAAAGAGCTATCCAATTAGTCCCATCCCCCTGCTCTTTCCCCACAGCCCTGCAAAATTTTCATAGAATCGTAGAATCTTACAGCACAGAAGGAGGCCATTCGGCCCGTCCTGCCTGTGCTGGCTCTTTGAAAGAGCAGTCCAATTTAGTCCCACACCCCAGCTTTTTCCCCATAACCCTGCAAATTCGTCCTCTTCAACTACATGTCCAATTGACTTTTGAAAGTTCCTATGGAATCTGCTTCCACCGCCCTTTCAGGTCGTGCCTTCCAGATCTTAACAGCCCTCTGTGAGAAAAAAATTCTCCTCATTTCCCCTCTGGTTCTTTTGGCAATTATTTGAATCTATGACCTCTGGTTACGGACCCACTCGCAGAGGAAACAGTTTCAAAACCCTTCAAAATTTTGAACGCCTCCAATAGGTCTCTCCCTAACCTTCTCTGCTCTAAGGAGAACAATCCCAGCTTCTCCAGTCTCTCCACATAACTGAAGTCCCTCATCCCTGGAACCATTCTGGTAAATCTCCTCTGCACCCTCTTCAAGGCCTTGACATCCTTCCTAAAGTGTGGTGCCCAGAATTGTACGCAATACTCCAGCTGAGACCTAACCAGTGGTTTGTAAAGGTTTAGCATGACTTCCTTGTTTTTGTATTCAGTGCCCCTACTTACAAAGCCAAGTATCCCATTGGCTTTCTTAACTGCCTTATCAGCTTGCCCTGCCACCTTCAAAGATTTGTGAATGTGCACCCCCAGGTCCCAATGTGCACCCCCAGGTCCCTCTGCTCTTGCAGCCCCCTCAAAATAGTACCATTTGGATTATACTGCCTCTCCATGTTGTTCCCCCAAATTGCATCACTTCACACTTATCCGCATTAAATTTCTGCCCATTTCACCAGTCTGTGTTACATAGAGTTACATAGAATGTACAGCACAGAAACAGGCCATTCGGCCCAACTGGTCTATGCCGGTGTTTATGCTCCACACGAGCCTCCTCCCTCCCTACTTCATCTCACCCTATCAGCATATCCTTCTATTCCTTTCTCCCTCATGTGTTTATCCAGCTTCCCCTTAAATGTATCTACACTATTCACCTCAACCACTCCTTGTGGGAGCGAGTTCCACATTCTCACCACTCTCTGGGTAAAGAAGTTTCCCCTGAATTCCCTATTGGATTTATTGGTGACGATCTTATATTTATGACCCCTAGTTTTGGACTCCCCACAAGTGGTAACATTTTCTCTACGTCTACCCTATCAAACCCTATCATTATCTTAAAGACCTCTATCTGGTGACCCCTTAGTCTTCTCTTTTCTGTGCTGTAGTTTCGATGTAACTCGATGTAACTCACCATGAACGAAGGCGCTTCTTCTGTGGGAGTTTCTATAACTCCTGAAGTCTGCTACTATCCTCCTCACTATTTACTACACTGCCGAGTTTTGTATCATCTGCAAACTTCAAAATTGTACTCCCTATACCCAAGTTCAGGTCATTTATATATAACAAGAAAAGCACTGGTCCTAATACTGATCCCTGGGGGACCCCACTACATACTTCCCTCCAGTCAGAAAAACATCTGTTCACCACTACTCTCTTCCTCCGATCCCTTAACCAATTACTTACTCAAGTTACCACCGTCCTTTTAATCCCATATGCTTCTATTTTCCGAATAAGTTTGTTATGTGGTACTTTATCAAATGCCTTTTGAAAGTCCATATATACAACATCTACTGCACTACCCTCATCAACCCTCTCTGTTACTTCTTCAAAGAACTCAATCAGGTTAGTCAGACACGATTTGCCTTTAACAAATCCACGCTGGTTGTCCCTTATTAACCCATGCTTCTCCAAGTGAGAATTAATTTTGTCCTTGACAATGGTCTCTAGTAGATTTCCCACCACTGATGTTAGACTGACTGGCCTGTACTTACTAGGTTTATCCCTCTCCCCTTTTTTGAATAGGGGTGTAACATTTGCAATCCTCCAGTCCTCAGGCACCGCTCCCATATCCAAGGAGGATTGAAAGATTGTGGTCAGAGCTTCTACTATCTCCAGCCTTGCTTCCTCAGTAGCCTAGGATCCATCCCATCTGGACCGGGTGACTTGTTAACTTTGAGTGATGCCAACCTATTTAGCACCTCCTTTCTATCTATTTTTATCCTCTCCAATATCTCCACACCCCCCTCCTCTACTGCGACGTTATCTTCATCCTCTTCTTTTGTGAAGACCGATGAAAAGTCCTCATTCAGTCCCTCAGTCGTGCCCTCTGCCTCCTCAAGAAGATTTCCTTCTTTGTCCCTAATCGGCCCCACCATTCCGTTATCTATCCTTTTACTGTTTCTAAAAGATTTTTGGGTTCCATTTTATGTTACCCACTAAGTTTAAAAAACTACATTTTTCCCCTTCAAGTATTTATCCAATTCCCTTTTGAAAGTTATTATTGAATCTGCTTCCACCGCCCTTTCAGGCAGTGCATTCCAGATCAGAACAACTCGATACGTTAAAAAAATTCTCATCTCCCCTCTGGTTTTTTTGCCAATTACCTTAGCCCAACAGGTCTATGCCGGTGTTTATGCTCCACACGAGCCTCCTCCCTCCCTACTTCATCTCACCCTATCAGCATATCCTTCTATTCCTTTCTCCCTCATGTGTTTATCCATCTTTCCCTTAAATGTATCTACACTATTTGCCTCAACTACTCCTTGTGGTAGCGAGTTCCACATTCTCACCACCCTCTGGTGTGAACATCGTTGTGGCAAGATAACGGGCCCAACTCACATTTAATGCTCCACAATGTTGTGTTATGCCAATGGATTATAAATGCCATTCTTTAACAAACGGCTCACGAGAAGGTGTGGGACACCAGTCTCTTGATCGATGCGCTCCGTTAGCCACACAGCCCCCACAATAAAAGCTGATATTTATCTTTTTTTTTTGCTTGGCTTTGCACCATTAGAGCCAGTTCAGTAAATCATCCGTTCCGTGAGTCAGGAATGGAGTGTGCCCATGGTGGAGGTTTTATGGGCCGTGATTAATCCTGCCAAATCAAACTGGCATCTCTAGATGCAAACATGGGAGTGAGTGCTCTTCTGATTTATGAGTGTACTTTCCTGGCTCCAGCACTCCTGTTGTCAGCCAGCAGTGTAAGGACTGCTGTGTTTCCTTGGCATCTGTGAAGTGAATTCTGCACTAAGTGTCTATTTCATAGCTCCCCCCCCTCTAGTCGTTTGGTGGGGAGGAGGTTGTGTGTGGTGTGGGACGAGGCCGTGCATGGGGGAGTGTCTCGGGTTTCACCCTCGCTCTGTGCTCGATTCTCAGCTGGATCGAAGTGGAGGAGGTGAGGGCCACTGCAATTGCCCTGGGCTAGGGAGGGGGAAAATCAGCCCCCATGCCCCTTGCTCGCTATTCACTGAACGCGCCTGGAAAATGGGCCTGTGTGGACATCAGGGAGCGACGGATCGACCATGGGTATGCCGCCCTCCATGGGTCCACGGCCTGCTGACAGTCACTGTCCAGGATCAGACCTGGGGAATGCCTATTTGGACACAATCCCAGAGAACTGCTGATGCCCCCTTACCCCAGAAAAATAACCATCATCTTCGTGAGAGAAGAAAATTATTTCAAAAAGTTTAGCCCAGAAGTTCACGTGTGCGATTTTGGCCACACATCCTATCATGGTTTAACAGCTACGTCAAAATAGGAACATAGGAACAGGAGGAGGCCATTCAGCCCCTCGAGCCTGTTCCACCAATCAATCAGATCATGGCTGATCTGTATCTTAACTCCATTTACCCGCCTTGGTTCCATATCCCTTAATCCCCTTACCCAACAAAAATCGATCAATCTCAGTTTTGAAATTTTCAATTGACCCCCAGCCTCAAACAGCTTTTTGGGGGAGAGAGTTCCAGATTTCCACTCCCCTTTGTGTGAAGAAGTGCTTCCCGACATCACCCCTGAACGGCCTGGCTCTAATTTTAAGGTTATGCCCCCTTGTTCTGGATTCTCCCACCAGACGAAATAGTTTCTCTCTATCTACCCTATCAATTCCTTTAATCATCTTAAATACCTCATTTAATAAGTTAATAAAACTAAGAATAGGAGGGAGCAGGAATCAGAGGGAGCACAAGTCGGAGGGAGCGCGAGATGGAGGGAGCAGGAATCAGAGGGAGCGCGAGTCGGAGGGAGCGCAGGTCAGAGGGAGCGGGAGTCGGAGGGAGCGGGATTTGGAGGGAGCATAAGTTGGAGGGAGCGGGAGTTGGAGGGAGCGCAAGTCGGAGGGAGCGCGAGACGGAGGGAGCAGGAATCAGAGGCAGTGCAGGTCGGAGGGAGCGCAGGTCGGAGGGAGCGGGAGTCAGAGGGAGCGGGAGTTGGAGGGAGCATAAGTCGGATGGGGGCGCGGGAGTTGGAGGGAGCACGGGTCGGAGGGAATGGGGGTCAGAGGGAGCGCGGGTCGGAGGGAGCGGGAGTCGGAGGGAGGGGGAGTCGGAGGGAGGGGGAGTTGGAGGGAGCATAAGTCGGAGGGAGCGGGAGTCGGAGGGAGCGGGAGTCGGAGGGAGCGGGAGTCGGAGGGAATGCGAGTCGGAATGAACGCAGGTCGGAGGGAACGAGAATCGGAGGGAGCGCGAGTCGGAGGGAGCGGGAGTTGGAGAGAGCAGGAGTCGGAGGGAGCGGGAGTCGGAGGGAGCGGGAGTCGGAATGAGCACGGGTCGGAGGGAAGGCGGGTCGGAGGGAGCAGGAGTCGGAGGGAATGGGAGTTGAAATGAGCATGGGTCGGAGGGAACGCGGGTCAGAGGGAGCAGGAGTCGGAGGGAGCGGGAGTTGGAGAGAGCGGGAGTCAGAAGGAACGGGAGTTGGAGAGAGCGGGAGTCAGAGGGAGCGGGAGTCGGAGGGAGCGAGAGTCAGAAGTAGCGCGAGTTGGAGGGAGCACGAGTCGGAGGGACTGCGGATCGGAGGGAGCGCGGGTCGGAGGGAGCCCGGGTCGGAGGGAGAGCGGGTTGGAGGGAGCGGGAGTCGGAGGGAGAGGGAGTCGGAGCCAGCGCGATTCGGAGGGAGCGGGAGTCGGAGGGAGAGGGAGTCGGAGGGAGAGGGAGTTGGAGCGAGCGCGAGTCGGAGGGAGAGGGAGACGGAGGGAGAGGGAGTCAGAGGGAGAGGGAGTTGGAGCGAGCGTGAGTCGGAGGGAGCGGGAGACGGAGGGAGAGGGAGTCGAAGGGAGAGGGAGTTGGAGCGAGCGCGAGTTGGAGGGTGCGGGAGTCGGAGGGAGAGGGAGTCGGAGGGAGAGGGAGTTGGAGCGAGTGCGAGTGCGAGTCGGAGGGAGCGGGAGTCGGAGGGAGAGGGAGCGTCAGGGAGAGAGTAAAAAAACACAAAGTGATGTCAGCAAAAGGGAAGGAGCTGAATGGTGAGAAGCTGGTGAGTGTTTTTTTTAAGTCTTTAGTTTATTCCTGTTAAGTTTAGTTAATAATCTAATAAATCGAGGCATGGCAGTGCTCCTCAGTCCCATGGAATGCACATCTTGTGCCATGTGGGAACTCCAGACGCTTCCCGTGTCCTGGAGAACCACAGGTGCAGGAAGTGTCGTCAGCTGGAGGAGCTCGAGCTCAGGATTTCGGAGCTTGAGCAGCAGCTGGTGTCACTGCAGGTGAGGGATACGTTTCAGGAGGTGGTCACCCCGCAGCTTAAGAGAGTGCAGGCAGAAAGGGACTGGGTGACCGCCAGACGGACAAGGAGGGCCAGGCAGGTAGTGCAGGAGTCCCCTGAGGGCATCTCACTCTCCAACCAGTAGTCAGTTCTGGTAAGGGAGAGGGTTCCCTGGGGGAGTGCAGCCAGGGCTAAGTCCACAGCACCACGAATGGATCAGCTGTACAGGGGGGGAGGAGAAAGGTCAGGGGAGCGATAGTGATTGGGGATTCCATAGTTAGGGGAGCAACGGGTGTTCCTGTGGCCACAGACGTGATTCCAGGATGGTATGTTGCCTCCCTGGTTCCAGGGTCAAGGATGCCACTGGGCGGCTGCAGAACATTCTGGAAGGGGAGGGTGAACAGCCAGGGGTCGTGGTCCATATCGGTACCAATGACATAGGTAGAAAGAGAGATGAGGTCATGCAGGCAGATTTTAAGGAGTTAGAAAAGAGATTAACAAGCAGATCATAGGTAGTGACCTCGGAATTACTCCCGGTGCCAATCACTAGGAGGATAGAGCAGATGAATGCGTGGCTGGAGAGATGGTGCATGAGGGAGGGCTTTAGATTCCTGGGACATTGGGACCATTTCTGGGGGAGGTGGGACCTGTACAGGCCGGACGGGTTGCACCTCAATGGAGCTGGGACCGATATCCTCGAGGGGAGGTTCACTCGTGCTGTGGGGGAGGGGGGGTTTAAATTAATTTGGCAGGAGGATGGGCACCAGGATGTAGCATTAGGAAGGAGAAACAAAGTGCACAAAGGATTGGGAGAGACAGATAGCACTAGAGTAAGAAATAGTACAGTATTAGGTGGGATCAGACTAAGAGAGAATACGAGAAAGTCTAAGACTGGTTTACAGTGCGTGTGTGTAAATGCACGAAGTTTGGTAAACAAGGTTGGTGAGCTGCAGGCGCAAATAACCACATGGGAATATGATGTCGTGGTGATAACGGAGACCTGGCTCAAAAAAAGGGCAGGATTGGGCACTGAATATTCCTGGATACAAGGTGTTCAGGAAAGATAGGGAGGGGAAAAAAGGAGGTGGGGGGAGTTGGCAGTATTGATTAAGGAGAATATTACATAAGAACATAAGAAATAGGAGCAGGAGTAGGCCAATCGGCCCCTCGAGCCTGCTCCGCCATTCAATAAAATCATGGCTGATCTGATCCTAACCTCAAATCTAAATTCATGACCAATTTCCTGCCCGCTCCCCGTAACCCCTAATTCCCGTTACTTCTAGGAAACTGTCTATTTCTGTTTTAAATTTATTTAATGATGTAGCTTCCACAGCTTCCTGGGGCAGCAAATTCCACAGACCTACTACCCTCTGAGTGAAGAAGTTTCTCCTCATCTCAGTTTTGAAAGAGTAGCCCCTTATTCTAAGATTACGCCCCTTAGTTCTAGTTTCACCCATCCTTGGGAACATCCTTACCGCATCCACCCGATCAAGCCCCTTCACAATCTTATATGTTTCAATAAGATCGCCTCTCATTCTTCTGAACTCCAATGAGTAGAGTCCCAATCTACTCAACCTCTCCTCATATGTCCACCCCCTCATCCCCGGGATTAACCGAGTGAACCTTCTTTGTACTGCCTCAAGAGCAAGTATGTCTTTTCTTAAGTATGGAGACCAAAACTGTATGCAGTACTCCAGGTGCGGTCTCACCAATACCTTATATAACTGCAGCAATACCTCCCTGTTTTTATATTCTGTCCCCCTAGCAATAAAAGCCAACATTCCGTTGGCTTTCTTGATCACCCGCTGCACCTGCATACTAACTTTTTGATTTTCTTGCACTAGGACCCCCAGATCCCTTTGTACTGCAGTACTTTCCAGTTTCTTGCCATTAAGATAATAACTTGCTGTCTGATTTTTCCTGCCAAAGTGCATAACCTCACATTTTCCAATATTGTATTGCATCTGCCAAATCTCCACCCACTCACCCAGCCTGTCTATATCCCCTTGTAGGTTTTTTATGTCCTCCTCACTCTCTACTTTCCCTCCTATCTTTGTATCATCTGCAAACTTTGATACGTTACACTCCGTCCCCTCCTCCAAATCGTTAATATAGATTGTAAAGAGTTGGGGACCCAGCACCGACCCCTGCGGAACACCACTGGCTACAGGTTGCCAGTCCGAGAATGTACCATTTATCCCAACTCTCTGCTTCCTGTTAGATAACCAATCCTCCACCCATGCCAGAATATTACCCCCAATCCAGTGATTCTTTATCTTGAGCAATAATCCTTTATGTGGCACCTTGTCGAATGCCTTCTGGAAGTCCAAATACACTACGTCCACTGGTTCCCCTTTATCTACCCTGTACGTTATGTCCTCAAAGAACTCAAGCAAATTTGTCAGAAATGACTTCACCTTCGTAAAGCCATGCTGACTTTGTCCTATTAAATTATGTTTATCCAAATGTTCCGCTACTGTCTCCTTAATAATAGACTCCAAAATTTTACCCACCACAGATGTTAGGCTAACTGGTCTATAATTTCCAGCCTTCTGCCTATTACCCTTTTTAAATAAGGGTGTTACATTAGCAGTTTTCCAATCTGCCGGGACTTTTGCCGAGTCCAGAGAATTTTGGAAAATTATTACCAAAGCATCCACAATCCCTACTGCCACTTCCCTCAAGACCCTAGGATGTAAGCCATCAGGTCCAGGGGATTTATCCGCCTTGAGTCCCATTAATTTACTGAGTACCAAGTCCTTAGTGATTTTAATCGTATTTAGCTCCTCCCCCCCTAGAGCCCCCTGTTTGTCCAGTGTTGGGATATTCTTAGTGTCCTCTACCGTAAAGACTGAAACAAAATATTTGTTCAGCATTTTTGCCATCTCCATGTTTCCCACCATTAATTTCCCGGTCTCATCCTCTAAAGGACCTACGTTTGCCTTAGCCACCCTTTTTCTTTTTATATAACTGTAGAAACTCTTGCTATCTGTTTTTATATTTTTTGCTAATTTATTTTCATAATCTATCTTCCCTTTCTTAATCAATCCTTTCGTTACTTTTTGCTGTCTTTTGAAGACTTCCCAATCTTCTATCCTCCCACTAAGTTTGGCTACCTTATATGTCCTTGTTTTTAGTCGGATACTATCCTTAATTTCTTTACTTTGATTTGTGGTTGGGATCAGATCAGCCATGATCTTATTGAATGGCGGAGCAGGCTCGAGGGGCCGATTGGCCTACTCCTGCTCCAATTTCTTATGTTCTTATGTTCTTATGTACTTAGTCACGGATGGCTGTCATTTCTTTTACACCCTTTTTTCCTCAGTGGAATATATATTTTTTGAAAGTTGTAAAATAACTCCTTAAATGAACACCACTGCTCATGTACCGTCTTACCCTTTAATCTATTTTCCCAGTCCACTTTAATCAATTCCGCTCTCATACCATCATAGTCTCCTTTATTCAATCTCAGTACGCTTGTTTGAGAACCAACCTTCTCACCCTCTAATTGGATATGGAATGTAACCATGTTATAGTCACTCATTCCAAGGGGATCCTTAACTAGGACATTATTAATTAATCCTGGCTCATTACACAGGACCAGGTCAAAGGTTGCTTGCCCCCTTGTAGGATCAGTTACATACTGCTCAAGAAATCCATCCCTAGTACACTCAATAAACTCTTCCTCAAGGCTGCCCTGCCCAATTTGATTTGTCCAGTTAATATGATAGTTAAAATCCCCCATAATTATAGCTGTTCCCTTATTACATGCCCCGACTATTTCCTGATTAATACTTCTTCCAGCAGAGTTGCAACTATTAGGAGACCTATATACTACGCCCACTAGTGTTTTTTTCCCCTTATTATTCCTTATCTCAGTGCTGGAGAGAGAGGATGTCCTTGAGGGGTCAAGGACAGAGTCCATTTGGATAGAGTTAAGAAACAATAGAGGTGCCATTACACTACTGGGTGTATTCTATAGGCCACCAACTAGTGGGAAGGATATGGAGGAGCAAATTTGCAGGGAAATTACAGAGAGGTGCAAAAGCTATAGAGTAGTGATAATTGGGGACTTCAACTATCCGAATGTAGACTGGGATAGTAATTAAAAAAGGGGCAAAGTGGGGGGGAATTTTTGAAGTGTGTTCAGGAGAACTTTCTTGACCAGTACGTTTCTGGCCCAATGAGGAAGGAGGCATTGCTGGATCTGGTTCTGGGGAATGAGGCGGGCCAAGTGGAGCAAGTGTCAGTGGGGGAACATTTAGGGAACAGCGATCATTGTATCATAAGGTTTAGAATAGCTATGGAAAAGGACATGGACCACTCTAAAGTATAAATACTCAATTGGAGGAGGGCCAGTTTCAGTGGAATGAGAACAGTTCTGGCCCGGGTAAATTGGAATCAAAGATTGGCAGGCAAAACTGTAATCGAACAATGGGCGGCCTTTAAAGAGGAGATGGTTCAGGAACAGTCTAGGTACATTCCCACAATGGAGAAAGGTAGGGCAACTAAAGCCAGAGCTCCCTGGATGACAAAAGAGATAAAGAGTAAGATGAAACTGAAAAAAGGGGCATATAGCAGATGTCAGGTTGATAACACAAGTGAGAACCAGGCTGAATGTAGAAAGTTCAGAGAGGAAGTGAAAAAGTAAATAAGAGGGGCAAAGAGAGAGTATTTTTTTATTCGTTCATGGGATGTGGGCGTTGCTGGCGAGGCCGGCATTTATTGCCCATCCCTAATTGCCCTTGAGAAGGTGATGGTGAGCTGCCTTCTTGAACCGCTGCAGTCCGTGTGGTGAAGGTTCTCCCACAGTGCTGTTAGGAAGGGAGTTCCAGGATTTTGACCCAGCGACGATGAAGGAACGGCGATATATTTCCAAATTGGGATGGTGTGTGACTTGGAGGGGAATGTCCAGGTGGTGTTGTTCCCACGTGCCTGCTGCCCTTGTCCTTCTAGGTGGTAGAGGTCGCGGGTTTGGGAGGTGCTGTCGAAGAAGCCTTGGTGAGCTGCTGTCGTGCATCCTGTGGATGGTACACACTGCAGCCACTGTGCGCTGGTGGTGAAGGGAGTGAATGTTTAGGGTGGTGGATGGGGTGCCAATCAAGCGGGCTGCTTTGTCCTGGATGGTGTCGAGTTTCTTGAGTTTGTTGGAGCTGCACTCATCCAGGCAAGTGGAGAGTATTCCATCACACTCCTGACTTGTGCCTTGTAAATGGTGGAAAGGCTTTGGGGAGTCAGGAGGTGAGTCACTCGCCGCAGAATACCCAGCCTCTGACCTGCTCTTGTAGCCACAGTATTTATATGGCTGGTCCAGTTAAGTTTCTGGTCAATGGTGACCCCCCAGGATGTTGATGGTGGGGGGATTTGGCGATGGTAATGCCGTTGAATGTCAGGGGGAGGTGGTTAGACTCTCTCTTGTTGGAGATGGTCATTGCCTGGCACTTGTCTGGCACGAATGTTACTTGCCACTTATGAGCCCAAGCCTGGATGTTATCCAGGTCTTGCTGCATGTGGGCACATAATGCTTCATTATCTGAGGGGTTACAAATGGAACTGAACACTGTGCAATCATCAGTGAACATCCCCATTTCTGACCTTATGATGGAAGGAAGGTCATTAATGAAGCAGCTGAAGATGGTTGGGCCTAAGACACTGCCCTGGGGAACTCCTGCAGCAATGCCCTGGGGCTGAGATGATTGGCCTACAATAACCACTACCATCTTCCTTTGTGCTAGGTATGACTCCAGCCACTGGAGAGTTTTCCCCCGATTCCCATTGACTTCAATTTTACTGGGGCTCCTTGGTGCCACACTCGGTCAAATGCTGCCTTGATGTCAAGGGCAGTCACTATCACCTCAGCTCTGGAACTCAACTCTTTTGTCCATGTTTGGACCAAGGCTGTAATGAGGTCTGGAGCTGAGTGGTTCTGGCAGAACCCAAACTGAGCATCAGTGAGCAGGTTATTGGTGAGTAAGTGCCGTTGAGTGTAAGTATGAGAATAGACCGGCGGCCAACATAAAAGGGAATCCAAAAGTCTTCTATAGGCATGTAAACAGCAAATGGGTAGTAAAAGGAGGGGTGGGGCTGATTAGGGACCAAAAAGGAGATCTACTCATGGAGGCAGAGAGCATGGTCTAGGCACTAAACGAGTACTTTGTATCTGTCGTTACCAAGGAAGAAGATACTGACAGAGTCTCAGTAAAGGGAGATGTAAGTGAGAAACTGGATGGGCTAAAAATTGATAAAGAGGAGGTACTAGAAAAGCTAGCTGTACTTAAAGTAGATAAGTCACCTGGTCCAGATGGGATGCATCTTAGGTTGCTGAGGGAAGTAAGGGTGGAAATTGCAGAGGTGCTGGCCATAATCTTCCAAACATCCGTAGATACGGGAGGTGGTGTCAGAGGACTGGAGAATTGCAAATGTTACACCCTTGTTCAAAAAAGGGTGCAAGGATACACCCAATAACTATAGGCCAGTCAGTTTAACCTCGGTGGTGGGGAAACTTTTAGAAACAGTAATCCGGGACAGAATTAACAGTCACTTGGACAAGATAGATAGATTAGGAAAAGCCAGCATGGATTTGTTAAAGGCAAATCGTGTTTAACTAGCTTGATAGAGTTTTTTGATGGGATAACAGAGAGGGTCGATGAGGGCCATGTGGTTGATGTTGTGTATATGGACTTTCAAAAGGTGTTTGATAAAGTGCCACATAATAGGTTTGTCATCAAGATTGAAGCCCATGGAATAAAAGGGGCAGTGGCAGCATGGATACAGAATTGGCTAAGTAACAGGAAGCAGAGAGTAGTGGTGAACGGTTGTTTGCGGACTGGAGGGAGGTGTACAGTGGTGTTCCTCAGGGGTCAGTGCTGGGACCATCGCTTTTCTTGATATATAGTAATGACATGGACTTGGGTGTACAGGGCACAATTTCAAAATTTGTGGATGGCACAAAACTTGGAAGTGTAGTGAACATTGAGGAGGATATTGATAGACTTCAAGAGGATATAGACAGGCTGGTGGCATGGGCGGACATGTGGCAGATGAAATTTAATGCAGAAAAATGTGAGGTGATACATTTCAGTAGGAAGAATGAGGAGAGGCAATATAAACTAAAGAGCACAATATTCTAAGGGGTACAGGAACAGAGAGATCTGGGGTTATATGAGCACAAATCATTGAAGGTGGCAGGGCAGGTTGAGAAAGCGGTTAAAAAAGCATATGGGGTCCTGGGCTTTATAAATAGAGGCATAGAGTACAAAAGGAAGGAAGTCATGAGGAACCTTTAGAAAACACTGGTTCGACCACAACTGGAGTATTGTGTCCAGTTCTGGGCACCGCACTTTAGGAAAGTTGTGAAGGCCTTAGAGAGGGTGCAGAAGAGATTTACTAGAATGATTCCAGGGATGAGGGACTTCAGTTACGTGGAGAGACTGGAGCAGCTGGGATTGTTCTCGTTGGAACAGAGAAGGTTGCGAGGAGATCTGATAGAGGTGTACAAGATCATGAGGGGTCTAGATAGAGTAGATAGAGAGAAACTGTTCCCATTGGCGGAAGAGTCAAGAACCAGTGGACATAGATTTAAGGTGATTGGTAAAAGAACCAAAGGTGACATGAGGAAAAACTTTTTACACAGCGAGTGGTTGGGATCTGGAATGCACTGCCCGAGGGGGTGGCGGAGGCAGATTCAATCATGGCCTTCAAAAGGGAACTGGATAAATACTTGAAAAGAAAAAAATTGCAGGGCTACGGGGAAAGGGCAGGGGAGTGGGACTAGCTGGATTGCTTTTGCATAGAGTCGGCACGGACTCGATGGGCCGAACGGCCTCTTTCTGTGCTGTAACCTTTCTATGATTCTATGATTTTAGGTCACCCTTTAATCTTTAATACTTGATGGAATACAAACCAATTCTCTGCAACCTGTCCTCATAACTTAACGCTTTTAGCCCAGGTGGACAAACCATTGTTATGTGAATGCGTGTAATGTTCCTACGCTAACTTTTCAATATATGTTCTTGGGATACGGGCAACACTGGCAAGGCCTCATTTATTGTCCATTCCCAGTTGCCCCGAGGCCATTAAGAGTCAACCACATAGTGTGGGGACTGGAGTCACATGTAGGCCCAGACCGGGTAAGGACGGCAGGTTTCCTTCTCTGAAGGGCATTAGTGAACCAGTTGGGTTTTTGCAACAATCCGACAGCTTCATGGTTATTCCCCACGCACCCCCCTAAACCCCCCCCCACCACCACAGGTTACCTGGTTTATTGAATGGGACACAATGGCGGTAAATTTAACTTTGGCCAATGTTGTAAAATGGCTGATATCGGATTGGCCGCCCTGCCTGAATCGGCCATTTTACACTGTCGGCCAAAGTTAAAATTACCCCATGTTTCGGCTCATGTTTCTGGAAGTTTTATAGTAAAATTGAGGAGGTCTCTAATCTTTTTTGGACTATGGATGTTTATAAAAGAAACAGGGTGGAATTGTCCCACCGTTGGGAAATATCACTGCCTTTTTTTGTACCTATGGTAGAAAGGCTATTCTGGCATAACTAATTACTGCACAATGGTTCAGTGATAGCACCTCCTATCTCTACGTTGGAAGATTGTAGGTTCAAGCAGAACTTCATCTCACACCCTACACTGACTCGTTTAACGCGTTACTCAGGGAGTATCGGAGGCACCCACTATTTGTTTGAGACGTTAAACCGAGGCCCTGTCTGCCTTTCAGGTGGTTGTAAAAGATCTCATGGCAGTATTCGGAGAAAAGCAGGGGAGTTCTCCCCATGTCCTGGCCAACCCTTTTCTCTCAGCCAACACCACCAAAAACAGATTAACATATTTGCTGTTTGTGGGATCTTGCTGTGCGCAATCATTTGCCTTCACAGTACACAGTAGACGTAATCTGTTGGCTGTGAAGTGCCTGAGGATGTGAAAGGCGATATTTAAATACAAGTTCCTTCTCCTTTCTTTATTGCAAACTTGCAGACTGTGCTGTGAATTAAGAACAGGTGTGATGCATTACTGTACCATCTCCAAATGCCAATTATTTATGGCTGGGTCTGACTAAAATAAGTCAACGAGTAATTTTATGCACTAAACATTTGCACTATAAGGCTCTCAAGATTAGCTTTAATGCCTCCCCTCTGTTACAGCTGTTTCAGGTGGACATAAACAATCCCATGGCACTGTTTCGTGAAGAGCAGGGGAGTTCTCCTGGGCCAATATTTATCCCTCAACCAACATCACTAAAACAGATTAACTGGTCACTACCACATTGCTGTGCACAAATTGGCTGCTGCGTTTCCTATGTTACAACAGTGACTACACTTCAAAAATGCTTCAGTGGCTGTAAAGGGCTTTAGGACGTCCTGAGGTCATGAAAGGTGCTATAGAAACGCAAGTCTGTCTTTCTAGTGGATTTTGTTTTTTTTTTAGATCAGACCAGCGGAGGAGCCTGAGATGGAAAGGCATCGAGAGACTTAACAAAGGTGCTTGTATCCAGAAGTAAAAATGTCACGTCACATCCTCATGCGGCTCTTTTGCTGTGAGGTGGAGAGAGGGCTGAGCTATCTCATCAGGTCGCACAGACTCAGACAGAGCCTTGCAGACAAGCAGTTGGACATTTCTCCTTTTGTTCCAACACATTGGAGCAATAAAGAATTTAAAACGATAGCTCCTGTTCTCTGCACTGGTGAGATTCACAACTCAATGGGTTGCTATTCTTTGACTTTTTGCAGCTGGAACAATAAGGGGTAAATAAGAGAACAGAAAACTCTTTAAATCTGGCAGCAAAAATCCAATTAGATGGATAGTGTGTTTGTACATCTAGTGAATTCCTCCTCCCCCTTTGCCAAGTTCAAGACTGGATTTTTTAAAATCAGAGATTATCCAATTTTTTGAATTGTTTGGTATATTGTACTCACACATTGATGTGAGCTCGCCAAAAATAATTCGTACTCTACTGGGACTGCCGTTCCCTGTGTGGCCCGAATCGAAATACAGCTGACAGTAATTGGATACAGCAGTCCATGAAAAGGGATTGCAACCTGCCTGGAGGAGTTTATCTCTTTGCCGTGTGATTAAGAAACAAAAGGCGGCAGCTCTTTTGGGCAAAGTTAATGAACCACTTCAAACATCGCCGATTGAGAAATATTTTAATAGCAACTTCTAATTACAGTGAAACATAAACTGATATCACTCTGGAGAAACAGCCGGGAGGGAGGGAATCTCCCCTGAGTCACAAACCTCAGTATTTAAACACCTCCCTGTGCTTTTTTTTTAATGCTATCTCATTGACCAGCTGCAGCCCAGGTCACCATCTATCCATCCAATGCACATCAGTTCCCGTTAATTACCATGTCACTCCAGGAGAGATTAATATCAATGGTAGTTACACGAGGAAGGAGCATTGCCTGCTAATAGTCCAGCCTGGTCCATCGATCAGTAACACTCTGCTCCTCAGCAAACATCAACAGTGGTGCCCAGATATTGGAAGAGCAGTTAACCCCTTTCAAATAACACCTACATCAGACACAAGGCAAGCCTCTCTGCATTAGTAGCGTAATTCAGCCAAGGAGGCTTGTGATCAAGGCACACTTCTTGCTGATCTTTGGTGCATAATTGTACTAATCAACACGAGGGATGTGTCTGTCCCACTTTCTGTGCACGGTGACTGCATCAACCAATCTAACAGAGTGAGCTTGTTACTCTTTGCCTGCATCTGGACAGTCATTGCATCCCAGAGGTATCTCATTGCGTGAAGCACTTTGAGTTGGTTGAACAATGGGATAAGTTGCTATAGAAATGCAAATGTTTCTTCCTTGCAACAGCAGACCTAAGTATGTAAGAAAAAGGTGAAGGATGAGAAGAGGCCGTTTGGGCCGTCCAGTATTCAAGTCACACAGTCTAGCATCTAACTCCATCCTGAACTCCCCTAATCTCTTTGACTCTTCCATCATGCCTGGCAGGTGCCAAGTTTTTTTGCACAGAACTACCCTCCGGGCCAAAACAACAACAGACAGTGCTTGAAATGCACAACTGGTCGGTCGGCATCTGTGGAGAGAACAAACAAGCCAACTTTTTGGGTGTAGATCGTCCTTCGAAACACGTCCGCACTCAAAATGTAAACTGGGCTGTCCTATCAATAGAGCCTGACTGACCTGCTGTGCACAGAAAGAGACCATTTGGCCCATCGTGCCTGCGCCAATTAGTCCCACGCCCCTGCTCTTTCCCCACAGCCCTACAAATTTTTCCTTTTCAAATATTTATCCAATTCCCTTTCGAAGGTTACACATGTTGTCACATGTCTGCTCACTTATCCTGACAACTTTGTACAAGCCAAAAAACTCAGCGGCTGCCAGCTTCAGGCCATATGTGAGAATGCACTGAAGCATCGTCACCTCCATCCATACTACCCCGACTGTACTCTTTCCTGCTGGCACGCCCTTTCCTCCAATTAAGGCCACCACTTGCCTCTGGACCTCCAGCAGCAGAACTTCCAGTGCCTGATTGCTGATTGGCACTGTTCTGCGTCCAATCATTTTTCAGTGTTTTCAAGGAGAATCCCTCCCACCCTCTTTAAGGGCAACCAGCAGCTTTTCAAGAGCCGCTGAAACTGGACTTTCACCCCGCCACCCCCCACCCCATGTCTTTGGTGTATTCCTAGCATGACAGGCTCTTCTGGAAGCCATCACACTATGAAAATGAGCTGACCTTGCTTTGTGAGGTACGGGCAATTCATTCAAGCACAGAGAAGTTATGTTAAACTTGTATAGGACCTTGGTTAGACCACACTTGGAGAACTGTGAACAGTTCTGGTCTCCATATTACAAAAA
This sequence comes from Heptranchias perlo, assembly GCF_035084215.1. Lineage (NCBI taxonomy): Eukaryota > Metazoa > Chordata > Chondrichthyes > Hexanchiformes > Hexanchidae > Heptranchias > Heptranchias perlo. The sequence goes on from NC_090343.1 coordinate 3,663,518, forward strand.
AGGATATCGAGGCACTGGAGAAGGTGCAAAAAAGATTTACTAGGATGATACCAGAACTGAGAGGTTATACCGATCATGAAAGATTGAACAGGCTGGGGCTCTTTTCTCTAGAAAAGAGAAGGCTGAGGGGTGACCTGATCGAGGTCTTTAAGATTATGAAAGGGTTTGATAGGGTAGACGTAGAAAGGATGTTTCCACTTGAGGGGGAGACCAGAACTAGGGGCCATAAATGTATAATAGTCACTAATAAATCCAATCGGGAATTCAGGAGAAACTTCTTTGCCCAGAGAGTGGTGAGAATGTGGAATTCGCTCCCACAAGGAGTGGTTGAGGTGAATAGTGTAGATACATTTAAGGGGAAGCTGGATAAACACATGAGGGAGAAAGGAATAGAAGGATATGCTGATATGATGAGGTGAAGTAGGGAGGGAGGAGGTTTGTGTGGAGCATAAACACCAGCATGGACCTGTTGGGCCGAATGGCCTGTTTCTGTGCTGTACATTCCATGTAATTCTATGTAAAACCATCTGGGTGGCACTGACCCAACGAATCTGTCATCAGCCATGTGTCTCTCACAGGAGCTTCTCGTCAAGCAATCTTTCTTAGAGCCATTCTCTGTCGGGTTAGGATTTCAGGCTGACATGAATTACAATTCCTGCCTTATGTCGGAATTATACTTTCTGACCCTTTTTTTCTTTGTAAATGTAAAAGAGGGAGGTTGGGAGAGAGAGAGAGAGAGAGAGAAAGAAGAGAGAGTGAGCCAGATAGCCAGCAAGAACAGGTTTGTGGGGAGGAAACCCCCCACACAAACACTGATGTCCATGTCAACAGACCGGAGATCCTGGGTGTTCCAGGTCACAACCTGGAAAAGAGAACGGCCTTCCATAGTCATTAATGCATATGAAAGTTCAATAAATTCCACACTGGATATTATAAAAAGCCTTATTTATTGATCCACCCAAGAGAGGGAATCGATTTAACAGAGCTGTTTTGTAAATAGATTAACTTGCTACAAAGTTCAAGCTGTTTATTCAGGCTGTCGCTGAAAGCAGGATCAGATTTTTCAGATAAAATTCTTGCAGCACGTTGAACACTTTCTTCTAAAATAAAGAGCGAAAGCCTCCTGGTACTGGAAATCTGAAATTGCCGGAAATGCACAGCAGGTCAGTCAGCATCTGTGGCGGGAAGCAGTAACTGCTAAAGGTATCAGCTATGGCTCAGTTGATAGCATTTTCACTATCATTGGTGATAGATCTTGAGGTTCAGAAGGTCTTGGGTTCATAAGAACATAAGAAATAGGAGCAGGAGTAGGCCATTCAGCCCCTCGAGCCTGTTCCGCCATTCAACAAGATCATGGCTGATCTTCCAACTCAACGCCATTTTCCTGCACTATCCCCATATCCCTTGGTGCCTTTAATTTCTAGAAATCTATCGCTCTCTATCGTTCAAGTCCCGCACCTAAGGCTTGAACACGTAGCCTAGGCTGACACTCCTGGTGTCAGTACTGAGGGAGGGCTGCACTGTCAGCGGTGCTGTCTTTCAGATGAGACATTAAACTGAGGCCCTGTCTGCCCTCTCAGGTGGATGTAAAAGATCCCATGGCACTGTTTCGAAGAAGAGCACGGGGGAGTTCTCCCCGGTGTCCTGGCCAATATTTATCCCTCAACCAACACCACTAAAACAGATTATTGGTAACTATCTCATTGCTGTTTGTGGGAGCTTGCTGTGTGTAAATTGACTGCTGCGTTTCCTACATTGCAACAGTGACTACACTTCAAAAGTACTTCTTTGGCTATAAAGCGCTTTGGGATGCCCTGCGGTCATGAAAGGCGCTATATAAATGCAAGTCTTTCGTTTATTCATCAGAACTGTGAATTTGGCCAGGCTCCAGTGGCATTTCTGCCACCACCAGGTTGCCCGTCTTGTGCTGAGGGGTGCGAGAGATGTTTCAGTACTGGCTGGCAGCCACCGCGGTGCAACATGGCAAACAGGGGGACTTTAAACATTTTTGAAAAATCTCATTTTTTCACCGGTCTCTTGCCTTTCCCAGTGAAATCGATTACACTGTGCTCAATTACACACGACCAGTCCACCCTGTAATTTTTAAGTCAGCCCTGCAGTTGCCTAGCGACGCTGGGCACCAGGAACACGTGCTCCCAGGGCCAATGTAGCTAAGGTGAAAATGAGTCCAGGCCCCACAAGCAAAGTAAAAATAAAAACTTACCTCTTTGAGCCTCCCCTTGCCCTCCTCTTCCCCTCCGCTCTTCGTCCGCACTGTCCTCACCTGGCGGGAAAGCCACTAGGGGCTTCCCGGCTCAGGCCATCGAGTTAAAATTGCAGTTGGGCCCCGATGTGCCTAGGTAAAGAAGGACCACCCCGGCTTCAGACGGGCGTCCTTGCTGCCTGTTCAGTAGGACGGGTTGAAATTGGGAATGATCAGCTCCCGCTGGCTCCAGGGCGGGTAAGCAACCCGGGCGATTCTAACTGCCCACCCCACCCGGTTTAAATCGGCCCCTCTTGTGAAAGAGCAGCTTTGTTAGATTCCCATTGTTCGCTCCGTGAATGAACCCTCTTCAAATGCCCCACCAGTCTACAGCTTCCAAATATAGTAACAAGTAGAAAAAACAGTGTGCAGCTGCTGTGTTTATGGTCTGGCTGCACATGGTCTCTTTGATAGGCTTATTTATCAAAATCCTGTCAATTACACGATCCACTGATCTGTGAATAGATCTTCAATTTCTTTTCCATGGACGCGTTGAGTATTCTCACCACACTGAGAATTACACAAGGCTGATCCCGGAACTGAGAGGTTATAACTATCAGGAAAGACTGAACAGACTGGGGCTCTTTTCTCTAGAAAAGAGAAGGCTGAGGGATGACCTGATAGAGGTCTTTAAAATTATGAAAGGGTTTGATAGGGTAGACGTAGAGAAGATGTTTCCACTTGTGGGGAGTCTAAACTAGGGGGTCATAAATATAAGATAGTCACTAATAAATCCAATAAAGAATTCAGGAGAAACTTCTTTACCCAGAGAGTGGTGAGAATGTGGAACTCGCTCCCACAAGGAGTAGTTGTGGTGAATAGTATAGATACATTTAAGGGGAAGCTCGATAAACACATGAGGGAGAAAGGAATAGAAGGAGATGCTGATAGGGTGAGATGAAATAGGGAGGGAGGAGGCTCGTGTGGAGCATAAACACCGGCATGGACCAGTTGGACCGAATGGCCTGTTTCTGTGCTGTAAATTCTATGTAAAATTCCCATGTATTATCTCACAACTGTTATATAATATTCAACAGTACACAATGTTCTTGAATTAAAGACTAGTAGATCTACTAGAGAGGTAGTGCAGTTGGGTAGCACAATGTCCCTTCATCTTTGAGATCTCAGTTCCAAACCCTCGCAGATTGATGGGATGAAAAGCCTTGCTAACCTTTGTGAAATATTTTGGGACTTGTTGCTTTCCATTTAATATCCCTGTTCCGGGTTTTGTAATCATTAAATCTTCCCACATTATGTACCTCTTAACTTCCTCTTTGGTTACACTAACCCCTCTCAGTGTAGGCTGCATACCTAGTGACACCACCATTCCCGGCCAGAATGAGATGTTTGGGTAATTCCCCTGTCAATCATGCTGCAGACCACACTGCCATAAGTGACTGGGATTGATTTCACACACATAATTTATGTAACTATCCTCTACTTGCTGCATTTTGCTGGAGAAATCACCCTGCTTTTATCTGGAGAGGTTGCTGAGTTCTGTTTTTGCTGTAATTCGTAGAGGCTCTTTTTAAATAGACTCTGTAAATAGACTTTCTTTGCTGTAAAATAGACTGTTTGACCTAAGTCCAGCCCTGCCTCCAACTCTTTGGCTGACACAGTGCTGGCACTAGACGCTCTGCTCCATATATGCTACTGAATCCCTTCACCACACCGACTGAGGAGGTTCAAGAAGAGGGCTCACCACCACCGTCTCAAGGGACAACTAGGAATGGGCAATAAATGCCAGCCGTGGCAGCGACACCCACATCCTAAGGACAAATAAAACAAATGCTCACCAACCAACCTTGCTGTCCTGTCTATGTCAGAATCAGAAGTGGTAACTCTTTTGGCTTGTTGTAGTAGCCACCCAAACAGAGCAGAACGTGGCCAATAGTTCACAGTTATGGAAACATTTGCCCTTTGCTCAGGCAAATTATTGACCTGGTTAGGAGATTGGTTAGGTGGTAAAAGACAGAGAGTAGGGATAATGGTACTCGAATTGGAAGGAAGTGACTAGTGGTGTCCCACAAGGGTTTGTGCTGGGACCTCAACTATTCACTATATTTATTAATGACATAGATAACACAATAGAGAGCCATATAGCCAAGTTTGCTGATGACACAAAGATTGGTGGCATAGTAAGTAGTGTAGACGGGAGCATAAAATTACAAAGAGACTTTGATTGATTAAGTGAGTGGACAAAAAACTGTGGCAGATGGATTTCAACACAGTTGAGTGTGAGGTTTTTGGACTAAAGTAGGATCGATCCGAGTATTTTTTAAATGGTGAAAATCTAGGAACAGTGGAGGTCCAAAGAGATTTAGGGGTCTAGGACCAGGGGACATAACCTTAAAATCAGAGCCAGGCCATTCAGGAGAGAAGTTAGGAAACACTTCTTCACACAAAGGGTGGTAGAAATGTGGAACTCTGTCCCACAGAAAGCAGTAGACGCGAGCTCGATTAATCATTTTAAATCTGAGATCGACAGATTTTTGTGAGCCAAGGGATTTGGAGCCAAGGCGGGTGGACGGAATTAGGATACAGATCAGCCAGGATCTCATTGAATGGTAGAATAGGCTCGAGGGGCTGAATGGCCTGCTCCGGTTCCTATGTTGTGTGGGATCTACTGGGGATGTGGTTTGACGTTGACGATAGCGCAAAACGGGCGATCGCGAACCGGCCGCCCATTCTACACCCCGCCCGGTTTTATTTTCCAACGGAAAGTCGGACAGGATGTAAAACAGACTGCCAATTCGCCAGCGCCCGTTTCGCACTGCACCTAAGTCAAATTTCACCCGCTCCGAGTTTGATTCCAATTTGCAGGTTTTTGAAGACCAGATGTGTGGCCTCCTCCCGCGTTTTGTTAACAATTGGAAGGATGGTGCCCCCCACCGCTCATCTCAAGCTTCCTCTTCACTGCCTTCGATTTTTGAAACCAGCTCTGTTGTGCGGTCCTCCCCTATTCTTTTTCTCTCCGCACAACGTCCTCAATTTCATGGTTTACTTTTCTTATTTACGTAAACATTTCCTCCACTTTCAGCCTTTCTGTGAGCGGCCTTTTAAAAGCAAGAGTTGTTGAATATGAGTTGTTGTACAAATAGGTTCTATCAGGTTTTTGATAAGTATGGAATATTTCACAAGTTGTTGTCTATTAAATGGTGACACTACTGCGGGGGAAGGTGGAATGTACTTACAATGCAACGTTAGGGGAGATAGCTTGCGGAATATTGAGAGGCTGTCACTGCAGTAGATTGGACTGAGATCTTCCCTTCTTTTAATGAGAGACCAGTAGACTAAAAGAAAGCAAGAGAAGAATGCCTTAAGGACAGCAGAAATCTAGGAACAGGGAAATGTTATTCGGCTCAATACATTTGTCCCTTTTTGACAGATCAATCCCATCTGATGAGCGTCTTTCATACCAGAGGAATTTTGAAAACATCTCCAGTTGAATGTGTTCTTTCTGTTCAGTCCTGTGTGCAATAGTAGTAAGGAGATGGCAAACAGGGCCTTGGAGTGTAGAGATAGATGGATAGAACATAGGCTTCCAGCAGTAATAGTGAGCTTTTTAAAAATGTATCCCTCAACCAACACCACTAAAACAGATGATCTGGTCATTATCATATTGCAGTTTGTGGGATCTTGCTGTGCGCAAATTGGCTGCCGCGTTTCCTACATTGCAGCATTGAAGCAACTTCAAAAAATGCTTAGTTGGCTGTAAAGCACTTTGGAAGATCCTGAGGAACGTGAAAGGCCCTATATAAAAGCAAGTCTTTCTTTCTTTCTTTTTCTTTCTTTATTCTCGGGATGTGGGCATCGCTGGCAAGGCCGGAAATTTATAGCCCATCCCCAGTTGCCCCTGAGAAAGTGGAGGTGGGCCGCCTTCCTGAACTGCTGGGAGCATTTTGATACAACTGTGTGGTTTGCTGGGCCACTTCAGAGGGCAGTTAAGAATCAACCATGTTGGTGTGGGGACTGGAGTCACATATAGGCCCAGACCGGAGTCACAAAAAGCCCAGACCGGAGTCACAAAAGCCCAGACCGGGCAAGGACAGCAGGTTTCCTTCCCTAAAGGACATTAGTGAATCAGTTGAGTTTTCGTAGAATCGTAGAATCATTATGCCTGTGCTGGCTCTTTGAAAGAGCTATCCAATTAGTCCCATTCCTCGCTCTCTCCCTATAGACCCTGCAAAGCTTTCCTTTTCAAGTGTTTATCCAATTCCCTTTTGAAAGTTATTATTGAATCTGCTTCCACCGCCCTTTCAGGCAGCGCATTCCAGATCAGAACAACTCGCTGTGTAAAAAAAATTCTCCTCATCTCCCCTCTGGTTCCTTTACCAATTACCTTAAATCTGTGTCCTCTGGTTACCGACCCTCCTGCCAGTCTTTCTTTGTTACAACAATCTGATAGCTTCTTGGTCACTTTTAACTATTTTGTAAATTTTGTGACCTGATTTCAAATTCTCAAACTGCCATCGTGGGATTTGAACTCACATTCTCTAGATTATTAATTCAAAACTAGAGAATATGGGTATAGAAAATAAGATAGTCATTAATAAATCCAATAGGGAATTCAGGAGAAACTTCTTTACCCAGAGAGTGGTTAGAATGTGGAACTCGCTCCCACAAGGAGTAGTTGAGGTGAATAGCATCGATGCATTTAAGGGGAAGCTGGATAAACACATGAGGGAGAAAGGAATAGAAGGATATGGTGATAGGGTGAGATGAAAAGGGTCGGGAGGAGCCTCGTGTGGAGCATAAATGCCAGCATAGACCAATTGGGCCGAATGGCCTGTTTCTGTGCAGTTAGTTCTATGTAATTCTATGTAACTTAACTATTCTGCCCCAGTACCCATACAAGGTAGCAGCCGGCACAATCCTGGTGTAAGAATCGTTGAGCGATTTTGGGGCCAGAGTATGGTAATTCTTGAACTATGGGACCAGCTGCCTCGACTGGAATGGCTTTTTCTTGAGTGCTCTACATTCCTAATCCTCTAGTACTTTGTGAGATGTGTCACATGGTGCAGAGTGTTAAGTGATAATTAAGTGCAGCTGGTTAGCATTTTTATTTTCACGGCGTTTAATTACCATGTTCCCAGGCTTTGGAATTATCACTGACATTTGTAGAATAAAACAATATCAAACTATTGTTGGATTGTGCTCGTACTTTCACATAATTAAGTGGCCATGACAAAGATGCCTGGTTTAAAAATAAAGCAATGCTAATAGATAACTCTGAAGCACTCAGCATGGGACTTGTGTGTTTTGGCATTTTGGAATGGGTCTTTAAGGATCCTTTATGTAAGATACAACAGCACAGAGCAGAATGAGCTCAGTTCAACAAAGGCAAAATGTAGACAATCTGTAGACACCCCCAAATCTCTGCTCATCAATCAGTTGGGAATTTCTTTAAGGTCTGTCTGTGCACCTCTCTCAACCACAACACCCCCTCCCTCCACCCCCTGCTGGTGACTTCTGTCTGGAAGAGAATGACATCTTATTATGTCTTGGAAGTAGAGGACAGGTTGCATAGACTAGGCTTGTATTCCCTTGAGTATAGGAAGATTAAGAGGTGATCTAACTGAGGTATTTAAGATGATTAATGGATCTCATAGGGTAGATAGAGAGAAACTATTTCCTCTGGTGGGAGAGTCCAGAACAAGGAGATGTAACCTTAAAATTAGAGCCAAGCCGTTCAGGGGTGATGTCAGGAAGCACTTCTTCACACAGAGGAGTGGAAAGATCAGCCATGATCTATTTGAATGGCGGAACAGGCCCGAGGGGCTGAATGGCCTCCTCCTGTTCCTACATTCCTATGTTTCTAATTAGATTTGTACGTATTCTCTGCACAGAAACTTCAAGTATGTTAAACAAAAAAATCATACAATTGTGCTTAGTAATGGTCTAATCAATACTGGACCAATTGGATGGACTGTGTTGGGTGTGGATGCTGGGGGTCAATTGAAATTTTCAGGATTGCGATCGATAGATTTTTGTTGGGTAAGGGTATCAAGGGATATGGAGCAGAGGCAGCTAAATGGAGTTGAGGTACAAATTGAATGGCAGAACAGGCTCGAGGGGCTGAATGGCCTCCTCCTGTTCCTACATTCCTATGTTCCTCATGCTCTCTCACACCAGCTCACCTGGGTGTTGAGTATTTGTGCGCATAAAGATGCGAGTGTTTTGAGCACCCCATTAGAGGAAGGATATAAAAAGAATGCGAAAGGTACAGTGTAGATTCACGAGGATGAGAGGGATATGATAGTGTAACTGGACTAGTAATCCTAGCAGGCCTAGACCAATAATGCAGAAAAGTGTGAGTTCAAATCCCACCATGGCATTTTGAGAATTTGAATTGAGTTTTAAAAATCTGGAAATAAAAATCTGGTCTCAGTAAAAGTGACCCTGAAGCTGTCGAATTGTCATAAAAAACCCAACTGGTTCACTAATGCCCTTTAGGGAAGGAAACCTACCGTCCTTACCTGGTCTGGTCCATATGTGACTCCAGCCCAACGCCTATGTGGTTGACTCTTACCTGCCCTCTGAAGTGGTATTCAGTTGTATCGAACCATGTCTGACTAGGGATGGGCAATAAATGCCAGCCTTGCCAGTGATGCCCACATTCTGAGCATGGATAAAAATAAATGTCACCAGGGATGAGGGGTTACAGGTATGAAGAGAGATGTCTGTGCCGTTGGATGGTCGTTCTTCATGTCTGAGCTTACTCAGGGGGTGTTGGCAGGTTCCTCCATCAGGGGGCATCACAGCCGATCCCAATCCTCTCCCCAACCGATGTTCAGACTTGTCTTTGGATCCGATTTGGAAAGGATATTTCCCCAACCCTAGTCCACAGCACTGAGGCCAATAATTGTAACATTCCAGCTGAGATCAGCTAAATCAGGTCAACCAGAAAAATAATCCTCGAACTAACTCACCCAGGGAAACTTTTTTTATTATTGACAGTGGTGATAGTCTGGGCTTGATAAATCCATACTGGCCATCGTCCTTTGAAGCTGTTGCCCATTTATGTCTAAACCAGCTCTGATACATCTTCATTCTTGGTGTGAGGAGATGTCTAGTCCAGACTGCCCCTCATAATCAACGGATTTATTGATGAGAATGTAATATAAGAAGAGGAGTAGGCCATTCAGCCCCTTGGCTAGGTGTCAGCCATAGCTCAGTGGGTAGCACTCTCACCTTCTGAGTCAGTTAAATGTGGTGGGTTCGAGTCCCACTCCATGAAACTTGAGCACAAAATCTAAGCTGACACTCCCAGTGTCAGTACTGAGGGAGTGCTGCACTGTCGGAGGGTGAGTGCTGCACTGTCGGAGGTGCTGTCCTTTGGATGAGATGTTAAACCAAGGCCCTGTCTGCTCTCTCAGGTGAATGTAAAAAATTCCATTGCATTATTCAAAAAAGAGCATGGGAGTTCTCCTCAGTGTCCTGGACAATGTTTATCTCTCAGATGCTGAAAGGATGTTACCCCTCATGGGGGAATCTAAAACTAGGGGGTATAGTCTCAGAATAAAGGGTCGCCTGTTTAAAATGGAAATGAGGAGGAATTTCTTCTCTCAGAGGGTCGTGAATCTTTGGATCCTTTACCCCAAAAAGCGGTGGAGGCCGAGTCATTGAATACATTCAAGGCCGAGTTAGACACATTTTGATCAGCGAGGGAGTCAAAGGATATGGAGAAAGGGCGGGAAAGTGGAGTTGAGGTAAAAATCAGATCAGCCATGATCTCATTAAATGGGGGAGCAGGCTCGAGGGGCCGAATGGCCTACTCCTGCTCCTATCTCTTATTGTCTTATGGTCAACCAACATCACTAAAAGCAGATTATCTGGTTATGATCACCTTGCTATTTGTGGGATCTTGCTGTGTGCAAATTGGCTCGTGCGTTTCCTACATTACAACAGTGACTACACTTCAAAAAGTACTTCATTGGCTGTAAGGTGCTTTGGGACATCCTGAGGCTGTGAAAGGCGCTATATAAATGCAAGTCTTTCTTTCATGACTGACCTGTACCTTAACTCTATTTTCCCTCCTGTTGGGGGAGAGAGTTCCAGATTTCCACTCCCCTTTGTGCGAAAAAGTGTTTCCTGATTTCACTCCTGAACGGCCCGGCTCTAATTTTAAGGTCATGTCCCCTTGTTTTGGACTCCCCCAATAGAGGTAATAGTTTCTCTGTGTCGACCCTATCGAACGACTCAATCATTTTAAACACCTCAATTTGACCACTCCTCAACCTTCTAAACTCGAGGGAGTACAAACCGAGTTTATGCAATGAATTCATTTTAAAAAAACATGAGACGATGCAGGCACAAAAAAAATAGCGAGGAGCAAAATTTCCAATGGTAGGAAAAATGAATTAAAGATGTGAGGAGCAAAATCAAATTTAAAAACAAGATCCAATACAAAGATGTTTAATAATTCAATGAGCAGAACTTCAGAATGTCCTAATATAAATGTAAAGTTTAGAAAAGCACTTGGCGTGTGCGTGGGATTGCTCTCAACAGGGACTATATTTAACATTCAGAGCACAGTTAGAAACCAGGAGGGAGGTTCCCTCTGTGTGCTATCTATAGCAAAACAGTAAACACCATTACCCAATTGTCTGTAATTACTATAGGGACAAGGGTCTCATGTCTGACTTGTTCTTTAGTCCACTGTCAAACGCTAATTGCTGTTACCGAATGACAGGCCTCATCATTGGGTACGAAGCACACAGGTTTAGCCTGAGTAGTAAACTACGAAAGAACTTGCATTGATGCAGTGCCTTTCACAACCTCAGGAAGTCCCAAAGCACCTTACAGCCAATTAAGTACTTTTGAAGTGTAGTCACTGTTGTAATGTAGTCAATTTGTGCACAGCAAGATCCCACAAACAGCAATGAGGTAAATGAGCAGATCATCTGTTTTAGGTGTTAGTTGAGGGGATAAATGTTGTCCAGCACATCGGGAGAACTCCCCTGCTCTTCTTTGAATAATGCCATGGGATCTTTTATGTCAACCTGAGAGGGGAGACGGGGCCTCAGTTTAAGGTCTCATCTGAAAGCTGGCACCTCCGACAGTGCAGCACTCCCTCATAACTGCAATTTACTACTGCAGGGCTCAAGAAGAAGACCCACCACCACCTTCTCAGGGCAACTAGGGGTGGGCAATAAATGCCGGCCTTGCCAGCGATGCCCACAATCCGTGAATGAATACATAGAATTACATAGAATTTACAGCACGGAAACAGGCCATTCGGCCCAACAGGTCCGTGCCGGTGTTTATACTCCACACAAATAATAACATTTTTAAAAACTTTGCGCTCAAGTATCTGGAGTGGGGTTTGAACCCATCGCCCTTCGGACTCAGAGGGAGGAGTTCTATCATTGAGCCACAACTGACACCTCAGTATTAGTAGTAATTAACCAAATTAGTATTGATTAACCAAATCATGGCACTGCAGTCGTTCTGGTATTTGAGTCGAAGGATCGGACCAACAGAAATGTAGCTTTCAGTAAAGGTCCTACATCACATGTCAATCGGCCACTATTCCAATTGAAACCACAGCTTTCTGGTTTCATTTCTCAAGAGGACCCACCTGGTTCTTTATCTGAGCTGCAAAGGAGTCTATTCCCACAGTGTAACTCCCTTAATCCCACAATGACATTCAACTATTATATGAGGTCCCCTTTATGTTGATCCCCTTGGATGTGCCTCCTACTTTTCTTTGTAACCAATCTAATATTTTACTCATAACATTTGGCTCTCCAACTATAGCTCTCCTGAGGTTCCCTGTCTCCTTCAATCCTAATCTGGTAATTAAAGACAATTTGTTCTTTTACGGCAATAACAAAGCTACTATCTGTTTCAATCTCTTCACCGAGCAGGGATTCAGCACACGGTACCTCCCAGTAATCCATTGTCTTCTCTTGTTGGGTCCCAAGTAGCTGAGAGTTTGGCACCTGGGGCTGCCAGTCAGGACTGCTTGCCTCCTTGAGTGGCAAGTTTCCTGTACTGGAAGTCCCACCGACACGTACCAGACTCAGATGATGGAATGGTTCAACTTACCACTGCGGAAAGTTGACTTACGTTATATTGGAAAATCCTTATTGGCTCAGAGAGTAACAGAGCTAGTTGTCGCTCAGCCACTTTGCAAAGTAACTTTAACATCTTCGAGTCCAAAAATCAACCGAAAGTTTACCCCTCTGCTCCGTGTTTAGCAGTGACGACATGTTAGGGAGCCTCCAACAATCCAGAACATTCTCTGAAGAAGTGTAGATTCTGAATCTTGACTTATCAAGGTTCAGGGGGCCAGCTGGGATTCTACAGAATATTAACGATGAGTGGAACTTTTCTCAATTAATTAAACAGGCAATGAGGAGGTCAGAGAGGTTCCTCTGATCATACATTGAATGTTGGTTTGCTGATTTACATTACAGAGACACGTTCAACGTTAATTGTAAAGGTTCTTGTACTCAGTGACAAGTGTTACACTAAACCAATCAACACATTTGTCTGGAACCACATGACAGGAGTGGGTTTGACACAGACTGATCGGTTGTTTTCTGTTGTATAATGTGTGAATTCCGCAGATTTTTGTATTTGCATAAAAGTATTTATTCTGATATCTGCGCCTGATGCATTATCACTTTATATTTATAAATGTAAAATTTATTTGAGAAGCTACTACAGAGAAATGAAAGAGGCAACAACAGTCATTTGCTGCAGGTCTGGATTTTTGATAATTTCTGATGAGAAATCAGACAGCAGACTCACATTATTCAATATTTTGCTCTTCGTGCCTCCGTTTGGTGTCAGCCTTGGCTCAGTGGATAGCACTTTCACCTGAGTCAGAAGGTCCAAGTCCCACTCCAGACTTGAGTACACAAATCTAGGCTGACACTGAGGGAGTGCTGCACTGCCTGAAAGGTGCTGTCTTTCGGATAAGACATTAAACCACAGGCCTTGTCTATCCTCAAAGGTGGTTGTAAGAAATCCTCTTGGCACTATTTGAAGGTGAACAAGGGAGTTCTCCCATCCTGGTTAGCATTTATCCCTCAACTAACACCCTACAAAACAGATGGTTGAGTCACGTATCTCATCACTGTTTGTGGGATCTTGCTGTGCCCAAATTGGCTGCTGTGTTTCCCTACATTACAACAGTCGCTACCCTTCAAAAGTATTTCATTGGCTGTAAAGTGTTTTGGGTCATCCTGAAAGGTGCTATATAAATGCTAGATCTTTCTTTACATTTAATTGTGAATAATAAATAAATGAGTTAATGTAGTCTGACTGAGTTTAATATCTGATATGATAGTGAAACATGTGACTACATGTAATTCATTCAGCAGATTGCTGAAATTGTTAACCCTCAGGCCATGAACCTCTGCAAGGACAGACTACATTGCAGTACATTTTATGAATTGTGGGGGATATTGGCCTTTTGTGAAGTCATTGAGAGAGGGAATGGTTCTATTACAGGAACTCAAAATTGTAACACAGAACAATTATTTTCTCCCCTGATTTTGCTAATAGCTAGACGCATAAATTCAAAACAAGACGGCGCTCTGTGGCAAACTATAAACCGCTGGACCCTGAAGTGAAACCATAGCCTGGGGCAGCATTAAAACAGTGAGAAGAAGAGCTGAAGGCAGTAATTAAAAATGGGCCGAAAAGAACAAAATGTCAGTGAAGGCTGAGCAAGGAGGTGTTAACTTCTAACAACTCCACATTGCCCTGGTAACCTGTTGAGGAGGGGACATATGCTGCAGACTTCATGAGGGAAGGTGCGATCAGACTTGCAGTGCGAATTAGTTGATTTGGATCACACACTGGTGTCTAGTTCCAAGGTAAGTTGTGAAGATTAAGTCGTAATTTCTGTAGATATTTCGGTGTTTAATTGATTTTGTCCACAGTTGAATTTGCTTGTGGATTTGCATTTTATAATTTATTCCATATTATTGTATAATATTTCCTAATTATTCTTTAGCATGTGTGATGGGGTAAATTAATATATTTATTGAGATCCTGTTTAGTTACTGGAGTGCTATCTGTATGTGGGGAGCTTGAAACTGCAGGGATTTTTTTTAATTAGCCTCTGCAAAAGATGCCTAGAAGAAGCTGAACTCTGACTGACTAGGGCCTGAGATGTGTATATGTAGGTATACATGTATATGTGTGCATATGTGTGTGTCTGTGCATGTGTGTCTACGCGTGTGTGTGTCTATGCGTGTGTGTCTATGTGTGAGTGTGTCTTTATGCGTGTGTGTCTATGCGTGTGCATGTCTATGTGTGTGTCTATGTGTGTGTGTGTGTGTGTGTGTGTGAGGTTCAGTTCTTTTGAGCATATACAGGGGTGGGACAACTACCCTAAGTGGAGAGAGAAAGGGAGAGAGAGAGAGAGAGAGAGGCATATGGATACACAACCATACGTTTCCTGAAGACTCTCCGTGTGTTGTGTGGGATCTGAGCTCTCCCGAGATTCTACTATCTGGTTCTATTAGATTAAAGGGACAGAGAAATTGTCAAAATTAAATGGAATTTACTGCCCTATTTAGTCCACTCTGCAGAAAGTACAGTTGGACCCTTGGGACACGAATTTCCAATGTTTTGAGGAGAAGGATGAGGAGACAGAAGAGGCAAGATTGGAGGCTCTAAGAGTGAAGTATCACAGAAGAAATTGCTCCTTAAACACAGATACCCACTCAGACTTACAGACCAAGAAAGTTTTATTGAGATTTCTTTGATTGTCACTGTCTCAGCAGCCTATGCCTCCGGAAACTACTGGGGAGATATGTTAACATCTGGTTGAAGACATGCAGCCCACTTCCACCAGGAAAATCATATTGTCTGTACCAGTCAAAGTCACCACTGCCTTGAATTAATTTTCTTTTTTTGCAACTGGATGCTTCCAGGCAGCATCTGGTGACATTTGCCACATTAGTCAGGCAGCAGCTCACTGTTGAAACATAGAAACAAGGGGAGGCCAATCAGCCCCTCGAGCTAGTTCTGACATTTAATCAGATCATGGCTGATCTGCACCTCAACTCCATTTACCTGCCTTTGCTCCATGTCCCTTGGCACCCTTACCCAATGAAAATCTATCAATTTCAGTCTTGAAAATTTCAATTGTCCCCCCCAGCATCCACAGCCTTTTGGGGGACGAGAGAGTTCCAGATTTCCACTACCCTTTGTGCGAAAAAGTGCTTCCTGATTTCACTCCTAAATGGCCTAGCTTTAATTTTCAGAATCTGCCCCCTTGTTCACGATCCCCCCACCAGAGGAAATTGCGTTAAGAAGGTCTCTTCAGGTAGGTCGCACACTTCAAATCCTTCCCAGTGGAATCAAAGAAACAAAGAAAGAGAGAGCCAGCCAGTTCTACAGACTGGGGAGGGTTACCACAGGTGCAGAGAATTATTGAGGGAACTCACGCGAGGCTCAAAGTCTCAAATGACAACCTCCCCTCAATTTCATGAGCAGGAAAGGCTTTCATTGATTAGTGCGCGATGCCAATCACCGTAACCTGTTTGTGAACGCACGATACCCAGCAAGCTGGCATGATGTTTTCATCATAGTATCATAGTAGGTACAGCACAGAAGGAGGCCATTTGGCCCATCGTGCCTGTGCCGGCTCTTTGAAAGAGCTATCCAATCAGTCCCACTCCCCCTGCTCTTTCTCCATAGCCTTGTAAATTTTTCCCTTCAAGTATTTATCCAATTCCCTTTTGAAAGTTGTAAGGAATCTTACAACACCAGGTTATAGTCCAACAAATTTATTTTAAAATCACAAGCTTTCGGAGATTATCCCCTTCGTCAGGTGAATGAGTGAAAGGTTCTCAAATCGCATATCTTATATTAGGCTGGGACACCATCACACCAATCAAAAGGTGTCGTTGCCCCGGAGCATGGTACATTGGCGAGACCATGCAGACACTGCGACAACGGATGAACGGACACCGCGCAACAATCGCCAGACAGGAGGGTTCCCTCCCAGTTGGGGAACACTTCAGCAGTCAAGGACATTCAGCCACCAATCTTCGGGTCAGCGTTCTCCAAGGCGGCCTTCGAGACACACGACAACGCAAAATCGTCGAGCAGAAATTGATAGCCAAGTTCCGCACCCATGAGGACGGCCTCAACCGGGATCTTGGGTTCATGTCACGCTACACGTAACCCCACCAGCAAAAAGGGGGAAAAAAATTATGTTTTTAATATTCCCTCTCTCTCTGCCATTTGGGTTTCTTTCTGTCTGTCTGTGTAATTGACACAATGTATATCTAGTGTACTGGGACGTGCTGTTCTCCGTGACTGGCCTGTTTGAATAACAACGACACCTTTTGATTGGTGTGATGGTGTCCCAACATAGTATAAGATATGCGATTTGAGAACCTTTTCACTCATTCACCTGACGAAGGGGATAATCTCCGAAAGCTTGTGATTTTAAATTAAATTTTGTTGGACTATAACCTGGTGTTGTAAGATTCCTTACATTTGTCCACCCCAGTCCATCACCGGCATCTCCACATCATGGCTACTTTTGAAAGTTGCTATTGAATCTGCTTCCACCGCCCTTTCAGGCAGCGCATTCCAGATCATCACAACTCGCTGCGTAAAAAAATGTATCCTCATGTCACCTCCGGCTTTTTTGCCAATCACCTTAAATCTGTGTCCTCTGGTTACCGACCCTTCTGCCACTGGAAACAGTTTCTCCTTATTTACTCTGCCAAAACCCGTCATGATTTTGAACACCTCTATGCCACAATCCAGAATACCTGCCCCGATGATTCATGGATCAGGGTAGTTGGTTTGTGATCAAAAGTATCCCCTGCAGTCACAACTTATAATTCAATTACTGCGTCCTCAAACAGAGGGGGAGATCAGATATAACAAGGCCTGTGTCAGTACAAGAAGTTTGATAGAGCAGGCTTTAGGCATTCTGAAGGCTTCTTTTAGGTGCCCAGATAAATCTGGTGAAGTCCTGCAATACAGACCAGTGAGATTCTCCAGAATCACTGCAGCATGCAGCATGGGGGGAACGGCAGTGTAGTGGTTACATTACTGAACTGGTAATCCAGAGGCCTGGACTAATAATCCAGAAAATATGAGCTCAAATCCCACCGTGGCAGTTTGAGAATTTGAATTCAGTTTTTAAAAACCTGGAAATAAAATGCTGGCATTGGTAAAAGTGACAATGAAGCTGTCAGATTATCGTAAAAACCCAACTGGTTCACTAATGTCCTTCATCTTTACCCGGTCCGGGCCTATCTGTGACTCCAGTCCCACACCAACATGGTTGACTCTTAACTGCCCTCTGAAGTGGCCCAGCAAACCCCTCAGCTCTATCCCCAACTTCACAGGGATGGGTGACCACCGACATTGCCTGTGACAAACACATCCTGGGAATGAATTTAAAAACATATCACGTGATAGCGCAGTGATGCTTTTGGAAGGTGAAGGGGACGATTTTGAAAATGGGAGGGTGCGGGGGGGTGGGGTGCGGGGTGAGAGGGAGATTTTCCATTCCCTCCGGTACGAGGAAGGTGCACAGGAAGGAGAGTACAAAGGACAGGACAGCCAGACAAAGGACACAACTGATCAATAAAAACAAATAAAAGTCGACACTCCAAATAAATTCACTTCCCACCTGCCTGTTCTGCTCCCACGCCCACACAAAGTCCCTCACTGACAAAGACTTTCGCCTCTTTCCTTCATCAGACAGCAGCCTACATTTCTCCCGCCATCATCCAACTCCCAAAGGTTGCAAGCAGACACAGAAATGAACTCTGAACTCCATGAAGTCAAGCATTATTTACTTTGCAGAATGTCACCCACTCTTTGGGCCAGCCACCTTACTCGCTCGAACTCCTAGTCTGGTTGTGCGCCACCTTATCCTTTGCAGGGGAGAGAAGACTTCACTGAAGGAATGCGAGTGACACGGAGACTTGTTTTCCCCTGTATGGACACATGCCTGCCGTAATGATAAGAGGCGTAGGTAACACTGTCTCTTTAAATGGAATGTCCTTGGACCGGCGGGTCAGGGGGTGTGGTTGAGAGTTCAAACTGTACTTGAGTGTTTGCCGAGGTTTTCTTTTACATAAGTAAGTTTCCCTGACACCCAGGTGATGATAGAGGTGAACCAATATCACTTAACCAGATTATCTGATCATTTATCACATTGCTGTTTGTGGGATCTTGCTGTGCGCAAATTGGCTGCTACATTACAACAGTGACTACACTTCAAAAGTACTTCATTGGCTGTAAAGGACTTTGGGATGTCCTGAAGTCAAGGAAGGCGCTGTATAAATGCAAGTTCTTTCTTTGAGAGGTAAGGAGGTGACTGAAGTTTTTATCAGTGGCACAGGATGTGGATTTGCAGCAATGGTTCTGCCTTACCTTGGCTGCCCTTGTGTGGTCATTAAACCCCTTCCTGCCCTGTGTGGCAGTTCTTGGGGTGGTGCAGGTAGCACTCAGTGCCTCTGCCACCTCCCTCCAGTCTGAACTATCCTCTTATGGGGCTTTCAGCCATCAGTGCCCCACAGTCAATGGCCTAGAAATTGGTTATGGGCCGTTTTCAAGTGATTCCACCAGGAAAATGGCAGAGTTTTGGTTCCATCAGAGATTCTCTCATTCTGTATCAGGGAGGACTTACTGATATCAGTCCTAAAGTTACCATTTAGTAGTTTAATCTAAAGTAGTATTCTGGATTTATCTCTTCCACACAATTTACTATCTTCTACACCTCTATTAGGTCATCTCTAAGATGCCTCTTTTCCTTACTGACAATCCCAAGTCTCAGCAGTCTTTCTGATAACTCAGATCCCAGACACTCCTAGGGGGTAATTTTAACCTAACTCGCCGGGCAGGAAACCCATGGAATCAAGTGAAACGCTGGTTTTACACCGGGCCCGATATTGCTCTTCACGGACTTCAATGGAGAGTAAAATCAGGCGGGGTCTAAAAACCAGCGTTGCACCCAATCCCCTCAGTTTCCCGACGGCGGGTTAGGTTAAAATTGTACCCTAGGGGTCAGCCTCATGGCTCTTCTCTGCACTGCCTCCGATAATTGAATGACTCCCTTGTGCCTTGGCTACTGGAACTGGACACAATACTGAAGGTGTGGTCTGACCAGAGCTCGGTACAGTTTGAGTGACATCTATCATTCATTAATCCAATCCCGACTTCACTCAATAATAAAATTGTTTCTTACTGATTCCTGAGCTTTTCGATGGTTACTACTAATATTTGAGGAATATTGAAGGAACATAGAAATTTTTACAGACTGGGAAAGATCATTAGACCCAACAAGGTACATCACTTTCCGTTGACCTTCCTACCCTCTCACCATCTCCCTTAGTTCCTTCTCTCGCCAGAAACACATCTTCTTGAACCCAGTTATACTGCCTGCTTCGAGTTCTTCCCTACTTATTCCACAGCTCAATTACCCTTTTGGGTGAAAAACTTCCTCCAGATTGCCTTTCTTTCTTCTAACTTCCTGATTTTTAACTTGCGTCCCCTGGTACTTGAATGATTTTCTTGTCAGTTCCGTTTGTCATCTTGAAAACTTCAATTAAGTCACCTCAAAGTCTCCTCTTTTCAAGGAGAACGAGCTTGGTTTCCTTAACCCTTCCGTGCAGCTAAAACTGCTGAATTGAATCCTCTTCATTGTTATTATTACCATCAAGGGGCGGCATTTGCCTTGCTGGGGCTCCTTCACTTTACTAGACAAAGATGTTAAATACTGCCCACTTAAGCTGGTATCACTGGATCGGCTCAGGGTCCCTAAATGGGCTCAGGTTCCCATGCATCAGGTTACACGGTCCTAGTACCACCCCTGATTACCATCTTCTCTTTTCTCCACTGGCCTGGTTTGTTCTGTACTGTCGTAGAATCATATAGCACAGAAGGAGGCCATTCGGCCCATTGTGCCTGTGCCGGCTTTTTGACAGAGCTGTCCAATTAATCCCATTCCCCTGCTCTTTCCCCATAGCCCTGTCATTTTTTCCATTTCACATATTTATCCAATTTCCTTTTGAAAGTTATTATTGAATCTGCTTCCACCGCCCTTTCAGGCAGCGCATTCCAGATCATCACAACTCGCTGCGTTAAAAAAATTCTCCTCATCACCCCCCCCTGGTTCTTTTGCCAATTATCTTAAATCTGTGTGTCCTCTGGTTACTGACCCTCCTGCCATTTGGATTAGTTTCTCTTTATTTACTCTATCAAATCCCTTCATGATTTTGAACACCTCTATTAAATCTCCCCTTAACCTTCTCTGCTCTAAGGAGAACAACCCCAGCTTCTCCAGTCTCTCCACATAACTGAAGTCCCTCATCCCTGGAACCATTCTAGTAAATCTCCTCTGCGCCCTCTCCAAGGCCTTGACATCCTTCCTAAAGTGCGGTGCCCAGAATTGGCCACAATACTCCATCTGAGGATTAACCAGTGTTTTATAAAGATTTAGCATAACTTCCTTGCTTTTGTACTCTATGCCTCTGTTTATAAAGCCCAGGATTCCATATGCTTTTTCAATAGCCTTCTCAACTTGTCCTGCCGCCTTCAATGATTTGTGTACGTGCACCCCCAGGTCTCTCTGTTCCTGAACCCCTTTTTAAAATTGTACCAACTTCCTTTTCCTACAGGACCTTGTCCTTGGCAGGGAAGGCTCCTCCCTTTCCTTTTAATCACTCCTTAATAGTTATTGTATCTGATTGTCCTGCATTGTCAGGTTAGTCTTCTGTCCGAATACAAGTTAACTATCTTCAGCAAATGGAAAATGTTAGCTCTGTATGTTTTCACATTCCCTTTTTTCCAAGTTTCTCCTTCTCGCTGAAGGAGAGGGCCTCGTGTGCTGACTATCTGGCAACTCACCCAAGTGCCCATACCCTCCGTGAACGAGCATAGACAGTGTGTGCTGGCATGCTATTCTACAACGGGGGCCCTCACAACAGCATCCAATCCCTCCTTCACCAGTGGACTCTACGGGTTGTGACATTGTAAGCAGATGTGGAGAGATGTCGTCTTACTTGAAGTTTAACTTAACGTTTCTGTTGAAATAATGAGAGGGGAAAAATCTTTGAATCATTTGTAGGAAAACATCACTCTCAGTAGTTTCCAGGCTTATGTTTCTAAACTTTCTTTTCTACACTATTGGAAAATTTCTAAGTGAAAGACTTTGGCCCAGATTTTTCTGGAGTGGAGCATCTCGCAACGTGCCCCTTTAATTAGACATTTTCCCTTACCTATCAGCTCGAAAAGTTTTTTCGCTGCAAATATACTGTCCAGAGTAAGGATCAAGTCTTTTATTTCCTCCCTAATGCCCCTTTAGTTGCTGCAGTTGAGGCCAGAGGTCGTGATGCAACAAAGAGAAACGCAGGACTGCAGAGAAGGTTTGACCGAGAGGGACAGATGTGACAGAGCGGTACAGAGTGATATCTGGGAGAGAGATGGATGTCAGTGACTGATGAAGAGATGGGGGTGGAGAGATGGAAAAGGCAGAGAACTGTGAAGGAGAGGGCACACAAAAGATATAACTTTGTAGGTGATTGGCGGCTGATAGTGAGAACATTGGATAACAGAACGGAGTGCTTGGAAGAGGAATGATCTGTACATTAGGACAAGTGGCTCAGTGGGGAAATGCACCCCCCCCCCCAGCCTTGTGTGGGACCCAGCTACACAGACCAGCAAGGTCCCAGCTTTGAACCACAACCTGTGCTGAATTAAGTGGCAGGGTGGCAGCAGGAGTGTTTACTGGGCTCAGCGCACCTGAGTTAGAGAGAAAGAGAGAGAAAAGAGAGAGAAAGAGGGAGAGAGGGAGAGAGAAAGAGAAAGAAAGAGGGAGAGGGAGAGAGAAAGAAAGAGAGAGGGAGAGGGGGAGAGAGAGGGAGAGAGGGAGAGGGAGAGGGAGAGAGAAAGAAAGAGAGAGAGAGAGAGAGAAAGAGAAAGAGAGAGGGGGAGAGAAAGAGAGGGAGAGAGAGAGAGAGGGGGAGAGAGAGAGAGGGAGAGAAAGAGAGAGGGAGAGAAAGAGAGAGAAAAGAGAGAGAGAAAGAGGGAGAGAGGGAGAAAGAGAAAGAGAGAGAGAGAGGGGGAGAGAGAGAGAAAAAGAGAGAGAGAGGGGGAGAGAGAGAAAAAGAGAGAGGGAGAGAGAGAGGGAGGGAGAGGGAGAGAGAGAGAGAGAAAGGGAGAGAGGGACACAGAGGGGGAGAGAGAAAGAGAGAAAAAAATAGCCAGGATTCCTTCTCCTGTCGGTGTCCCATTGGAACAGTTGTGACCAATGTTCATGCATATCAGGTGGGGAACAAGATGGGAATCAGCTGTGAAGCCCTCCATGGTTAAATATCCTGACAGCACTCACAATCTAAGCTCACAGGTGAGAAACGGCTGCTTGGTTGAGTTCTTGGAGGGCTGCGGGCATCGCGAAACCTTATTGCAGTAAAGGTCCACCCCTTCGGACAACGAGAGAAGTAAACTGGAGATGGTAGGAATTAATGAACCGAGGAGTCTCCGGGTTTTAAAGATAAAAGGGGCTGGTGGAGGAAACAGAGAGAGGATATTTTTAGAAGAGAATATCAGTTTTAAAAAAAAGACACAAATGTCTTCAAGGCTTTCCAGAAATTTGTTTTAAATAAAATTAAATTATTGATGCAGCAGGGTGGGGTATTGGAGCCCGAGGGGAAGGGACTCAGCAAAACACTGGGACAAGTGAGAATGAGCAATGAAGGATGAAAATCATCAAGTGTAAAAAGGGAAATTAAACAACGAAATAAAAAGTGAGAGGAAAATTAAGGCAATAAATCAAGTGAAGGAATAAGAAGAGCAGATTAAAAAGCAGAGAAAGAAACCAGGCAGATGTAGAGGTGACAGTAAAAGAAGTGAAATGAGATTAAGAAGAAAAAGTGAAGGTACTAACAAAGCCAATAAATATATCAAACCATTTACAGACAATTCTAAAAATGGTTAAGTGAGACATGAATCATCAGTAAAAGCAGTGATTTTTCCAATGAGCATTAATGACCATTTTTAATTCATTCTCAGAATATGGTCATTACTGGCAAGGCCAGCATTTATTGGCCGTGCCTAGAACTGAGTGACTGGCGAGGCCACTTCAGAATCAACTACGTTGGTGTGGGACTGGAGTCACATTTAGGCCCAGACCGGGTAAGGACGGCAGGTTTCCTTCCTTAAAGGACATTAGTGAACCAGTTGGGGTTTTATGACAATCCGACAGCTTCATGGTCACTTTTATTGAGACCAGATTTTTTTTATTACTGCGTTCAAATTCTCAAACTCCCATGTGGGATGTGAACTCTGTGATTCTCTGAGATTTACTGGACCCTGTAGGATAACCACTACACTACCGAACCCACAGGAACATTTGTCAGATAGCCTGTCATTCCCTGACACCCAAGGTAACAAGAAGGTAAGCAACGTAATCATAGCTGATTTGCAAAAACCGTAGTTTAGCATCTGAATAAGCAGGAAATGCGCCTGTTGACTCATATAAAACATCAGGCGGGTGATAATCCAGATGTGTTGAAAACATGGAAGGTGCACTTTACTAAGTGAAGTTTACTATTGAGGACTCACTTTACAAGAGAGCACACAACTCCTCAATGCACACAACAGGAGCGTAATCAAACAGAAATCTGACACAGAGCCACATAAAGAGATATTAGGACAGGTGATCAAAAGATTGGTCAAAGAGGTAGGTTTTAAGGAGCACCTTGAAAGGAGGAGAGAGAGGCGGAGAGGTTTAAGGAGGGAATCCAGAGCTTAGGGCCTAGACAGCTGAAGGCACGGCCGCCAATGGTGGAGCGATGAAAATCAGGGATGCGCAAGAGGCCAGAATTGGGAAAGTGCAGAGATCTCGGAGTGTTGTAGGGCTGGAGGAGGTTACAGAGATAGGGAGGGGGGCGAGGGCCATGGAGGGATTTGAAAATGATTATTAGAATTTTAATTGCTGGACAGGGAGCCACCGTAGGTCCAGGGGTGATGGGTGAACGGGACTTGGTGCGAGTTAAAATACGGGCAGCAGAGTTTTGAATGAACTGAAGTTTACAGAGGGTGGAATTTGGGAGGCTGTCCAGGAGAGCATGAATGAGATGATTAAATACTATGTCCACTTTATAGGAACAGTGCCCCATAAAATTGTCCAAAGGGTTGCCATTGAGATTCATAAGGGAAATATCCTGTAAACTGCTTGAGGATATCCATACAATATGGAGTTCAGCTGTTGAACTGAGTGTTGCAAGTAAACATTGAATTCAGCAATTAAGTCATAAAGGCATTATCTCTGGCTCAGGTCCAGGGAAGAAGCACTTAGCAAGTCATAAACTGGCCATGACCCTTCATATTTGTGTGGATCCCTTTGTTAACAGTACGGCTGTAAAGTAAGGGGGGGGTGGGGTTTGCCAAAGTGGAGCCAACCGGCCTGTACTTTCATGCTTCAGTACTGACTTGTTGGGGATTTATAGCACAAAAAGAGGCTAGGCCTTTCTGAGACACGGGTCAATCAGAAGCAGAGATTTTCTGTGTCTTTTCGATCAGAACTGAAAGAAAGAACTTGCATTTCTATAGCGCCTTTCACAACCTCAGGATGTCCCAAACTGCTTTACAGCCAATGAAGTACTTTGGAAGTGTAGTCACTGTTGTAATGTAGGAAATGCAGCAGCCAATTTGCGCACAGCAAGATCCCACAATGAGGTAAGTGGCCAGATAATCTGTTTTTTAGTGATGTTGGTTGAGGGATAAATATTGGCCCCAGGACACCAGGGAGAACTCCCCTGCTCTTCTTCAAATAGTGCCATGGAATCAGGTGCCAGGGCTGTTTCGATTTGAATAACTGTCAGCTAAATCCAAAAGGAGCTGCCAGTCATACACCTAACAGAACAAATCGCTCAGTTGTTTGTATTTGAATTTATAGGTTGGCTGCTCCCTCAAGCTACCTGCTCGGAGACCAAACCAACTAATAGTCCTTGTGATATTGTGTTGACTTAGCCTGGGCGATGAATTCTAAACACAGTTGGTTTGTAACTTCTGATGTACCGTGACTGAATTAGAGGAGCTGCTATCAAGTTAAAACTCGACAAAAAATGCTTCATATGGCCACAATTGGGTCAATCGGCATGGCTGGAAGATTGGCAGTAACCTTGGCTGGAAAACCAACTTTTTAATCACCAAATTACATGGCTGGTTATCACATTGCAAGAAAATGAAAGCCATAATCTCCAGGCAAAACCATTTTAACTTGAGTTTAAGTTGTATGTGACAGCGCCCAATACCCAGGTCCTCGCATTAAAGCATGGTGGTCATATTGTTTTATTCATTCTCAGGATGTGGGCATCGCTGGCAAGGCTGGCATTTATTGCCCATCCCTAATTGTCCCTTGAGAAGGTGGTGGTGAGCCGCCTTCTTGAACCGCTGCAGTCCGTGTGGTGAAGGTTCTCCCACAGTGCTGTCAGGTCGGGAGTTCCAGGATTTTGACCCAGCGACGATGAAGGAACAGCCCATATATGTCCAAGTCGGGATGGTGTGTGACTTGGAGGGGAACGTGCAGGTGGTGTTGTTCCCATGCACCTGCTGCCCTTGTCCTTCTAGGTGTGGAGGCCGCGGGTTTGGGATTTAAACTCTTGCTGTTGAAATGGATTCTGATGCATAATGGTACCTACGAGGGATTCATGTTTCCGCAGTCATGTCAGCTCTAAAATATTTCCTTTTATCATTTGTTCAATATACCCAAAAAAAGCTCATCCTTCTGTGTGAGAGAAAGTGATGTTATTACTTTAACTGGGCCCTGAATAGAACAATTGGTCAGCAGGATACAATCAAATTGGATTCGTCCCTTTTTATACCCAGTTAATGAAACAGTAGAGAAATGTCATCGTGTTATGAATCTCAACATCCTCATCACACAGGCGAAGATCAATTTCTTTTCTTTCCACTCTATCAAACTTTTTTTTTTCCGCACACAGAAAATGTTGGCTGTTCTTGCTCATAATGTGTTTCTAATTTCATCCAGTTCAACCCAAGCCCTCTTCTCTTTTCATCAAGGTGGGAGGTAATCATGTCTTTTCATCTCCGATGGAACTGCAACTAATAATTACTTGAGGAACCATCTCGCGCCACCCACCTCACGAACAATGAGGTGACCTCTTGAACGCACAGCTCCTGCACATCACAAAAGCACATACAGCTTTCAAGTCATTTTTCAGCATTTCCTGACACCCCAGTGCTCTTTCCCTTTCCCTTCCTTTTCTTGTGCTGCGGTTTCACAGATATCGGCAGCCATTTGATGACGTGGCCATCTCTCGTTGGTCAACCCAGACAGTGAGTGTCAGCAAGGCATTCAATCACGAGGGGGAAAGGAAGGCTTTACAGCCAAGCCTGACCTTATCTACAGTTAGCATCCACCTCATGCTTCAGCAAACCAGCACAGGTTTCCGATTCCTTACTCCAGGGACTAATCGGAGTGATCCCTCTGCCCTAGTGTTGTCCTGGATGAAATCAGATAGCTTCAGCCCAACTGAAGGATCCAGCCAATGATCTTTTTGTCCCTCAACCAACACCTAAAACGACTACCTGGTCATTTATTTCATTGCTGTTTGTGGGATCTTGCTGTGTGCAAATTGGCTGCCGCATTTCCTATATTTCAACAGTGACTACACTTCAAAAGTACTTAATTAGCTGTAAAGTGTTTTGGAACATCCTGAGGTCATGAAAGGCACTATATAAATGCAAGTTCTTTCTTTCCCAGTTTCAAATGGCTCAGAACCAAACTCACCAAAATATAAGAAAAGTTCATCCCATTGTGATTCCTCTCCTCATGACGTTGGCCCTGAAAACCCATGGCCATCCTGGTGGATTCCCACCGTAAGAGCAGCCACAAACTCGGCCGGGTCCCAGTCTTAAGGTAGAGGTTTCTGTATGGCCTTGTGAGGTGTGGTGCGGGTTGGGGGGGGGGGTGCAACCTCCAGACACCCGTACAAGGCCATCGAGGAAAGAGGGTTGGGGCCCAGGGGCAAGAACTCCCTATGTCTGGAGTTGATAGGCCCTCAGTCAGGACCCAGTGAATGATTGGGGCAGGTACATCCAGTCTCGCCAAGCACAACTGGCCAAAACGGGCAGGTGTGGGGCCCTGAAGAGTAACGGGCAGTTGGAGATGTCAAGTGAGGATAGGGTCATGCTTGGCTTTGGTGCAACTCCCAGTGGACATCTTACCAACATTCACTATTTAGGTTCACCCTGGGCTGGAGTGGAAAATTGCTCAGCGTTGTCTGCTCCCGATTTCTTATTGGAAGGTCATCGTTTGAGGACAGAATCAGGATGCGATACCCTCTGCAGGGGTACTGGAGCATTTCGGACACCCAGTGCCTGTAGAACCATACCCTCCCCCAGCGACGAGTCAATGCCTTTCACAGGTGAGTGTAGGTTGGAGGAAAAAGATGGAGAAAGAAGAAGGAGAAAGGGTGAAATTTCCGCCTGACATTGGAAAAATGGTTCAACAAAAACAGCAAAACCAACTTAAATACCCACTCCCTGCCCCCTCCCCCCACCACCGGCGCACAGTGGCTGCAGTGTGCACCATCCACAGGATGCACTGCAGCAACTCGCCAAGGCTTCTTCGGCAGCACCTCCCAAACCCGCGGCTTCTACCACCTAGAAGGACAAGGGCAGCAGGTGCATGGGAACAACACCACCTCCAAGTTCCCCTCCAAGTCACACACCAGCCTCCAGCGGGTACGGGTTTGCAGAAGCCATTACTGGGCCCTCTCCCTCCATCCAGCGACCTTGGGGACTTAGAGCCACTATCCCAGGAAATACTGTCACCCTTTACCTGGTGGTTCCAGGGGCTCACCGGAGACAGCGGAGGGTAAGTAGGTTGTTGCTGGACTCCACCCTCCTCCCGCCCAAGGTATTTACACATAGTGGGCAGCGAAGGGTTAGCCAGCAGCCTTCCCAGTTGGGAGGTTAATCTGGGGATGGGGCAGTAGGCCTTACTACCCAATTCTCCTCCCATTTTCCTCTCCTATACTGCCCAATTTAGGCCAGGATTGCAGAGGAAAATCTAGCTCTTGCTTATGTTCTTATTCTGTCATTGCAGTCAGCCTCCCAAACAATGTTCATAGGTCCTCTCTATCATCTTTTGAGGGCAACATTGGCCCCAAAGGCAATTGTTGTCCCCTCAGGACATACAGCAAAATTATAGGAGCATGAGAACAGGAGGAGGCCATTCAGCCCCTCGAGCCTGTTGCACCATTCAATTAGATCATGGCTGATCTGCATCTTAACTCCATCCACCCGCCTTATAGAATCATAGAATCATAGAAAGTTAGCCAAAAAAGAGCTGTCCGGCTTACTTCCACTTTCCAGCACTTGGTCTGTAGCCCTGTAGGTTACGGCATTTCAGGTGCATATCCAAATACTTTTTAAATGAGTTGTGGGTTTCTGCCTCTCCCATCCTCTCAGGCAGTGAGTTCTAGACCCCCACCACCCTCTGGGTGAAAAAAATTCTCCTCAACTCCCCTCTAATGCTTCTACCAATGACTTTAAATCCATGCCCCCTGGTCACTGACCCCTCTGCTAAGGGGAATAGGTCCTCCCTATCCATTCTATCTAATCCCGTCATAATTTTATACTCCTCAATTAAATCTCCCCTCAGCCTCCTTTGTTCCAAAGAAAACAACCCCAGTCTATCCAATCTTTTCTTGGTTCCATATCCCTTAATATCCTTGCCTGACAAAAATCCATCAATCTCAGTTTTGAAATTTTCAATTGACCCCCAGCCTCAACAGCTTTTTGGGGAAAATTCTGACAGAGCTAGACAGACTGAATGCAGGGAGGATGTTTCCCCTGGCTGGGGGGTCCAGAACGAGGGGTCACAGTTTCAGGATACGGGGTAGGACATTTAGGACCGAGATGAGGAGAAATTTCTTCACTCAGAGGGTGGTGAACCTGTGGAATTCTCTACCACAGAAGGCTGTGGAGGCCAAGTCACTGAATATATTTAAGAAGGAGCTAGATAGATTTCTAGACACAAAAGGCATCAAGGGGTATGGGGAGAGAGCGGGAATATGGTATTGAGATAGAGGATCAGCCATGGTCAAATTGAATGGCGGAGCAGTCTCGAAGGGCCGAATGGCCTACTCCTGCTCCTGTTTTCTATGTTTCTAGGTCTATGCTTTTATGTTTCTATGAGAGAGTCCCAGATTTCCACTTCCCTTTGTGTGAAGAAATGCTTCCTGACATCACCCCTGAACAGCCTAGCTCTAATTTTAAGGTTATGCCCCCTTGTTCTGGACTCCCCCACCAGAGGAAATAGTTTCTGTCTATCTACCCCATCAAATCCTTTAATCATCTTAAACATCTCGATTAGATCACCCCTTAATCTTCTATATTCGGACTCTGCCTTGTGTCTCCACTGCCCTTAGTCAAGGGGGCAAGCCATACTAGATTTAGTAATAAGTAATGAACCAGATTTAGTTAACAGCTTAACTGCGCGTGAACATCTATCCAATAGTGATCATAACATGATCGAGTTCAAGGTAATGTTTGAAAGGGAAAATAGTGAATCAGCTGCTAAGATTCTAGACTTGGGTACGGCCGACTTCAATGGGATGAGACAGAGACTGTCCACAGTAAACTGGGCAAATCTGTTAATGGGTAAAACGACTGATGATCAGTGGGAAATGTTTAAAGAAACATTTAACGTGACACAGAATCGGTTTATACCCCTGAGGGGCAAGAACTCTACTTGCCAAAAAAAACAGCCATGGACAACTAAAGAGGTAAGGGACAGTATAAGACATAAGGAAAGGGCATACAAAAAGGCAAAAAATGGCACAGATCCTGGCGAATGGGAAAGATACAAAGATCAACAAAGGGTCACAAAACAGATAGTAAGAGCTACAAAAAGAGAGTATGAAAAGAAACTTGCAAGGGATATCAAAACCAATACGAAGAACTTTTATAGTTATATTGGGAAAAAGAGGGTGGTCAGGAGCAGTGTTGGCCCCTTAAAAACTGAAAGTGGGGATATTGTCATTGACAATGGGGAAATGGCGGACATGTTGAATAATTACTTTGCGTCAGTATTTACAGTAGAAAAAGAGGATAGCATGCCGGAAATCCCAAGAAAACTAATATTGAATCGGGGACAGGGACTCAATAAAATTAAGATAAATAAAACAACAGTAATGAAGAAAATAATAGCACTAAAGAGTGACAAATCCCCAGGGCCAGATGGTTTCCATCCCAGGGTTTTAAAGGAAGTAGGTGAGCACATTGCAGATGTCCTAACTATAATCTTTCAAAGTTTTCTAGATTCAGGAACCGTCCCTCTAGATTGGAAAATTGCACATGTAACTTTGCTTTTTAAGAAAGGAGAGAGAGGGAAACCAGGGAATTGTAGACCAGTTAGCCTAACATCTGTTGTGGGGAAAATGCTGGAGTCTATTATTATTAAGGATAAGGTGACTGAACACCTCGAGAATTTTCAGTTAATCAGAGAGAGCCAGCATGGATTTGTGAAAGGTAGGTCGTGCCTGACAAACCTGATTGAATTTTTTGAAGAGGTGACTAAAGCAGTGGACAGGGGAATATCAATGGATGTTATTTATATGGACTTTCAGAAGGCATTTCCTAAAGTCCCACATAAGAGACTGTTAGCTAAGATAGAAGCCCATGGAATCGAGGGAAAAGTACGGACTTGGTTAAGAAGTTGGCTGAACGAAAGGCGACAGAGAGTAGGGATAATGGGTAGGTACTCACATTGGCAGGATGTGACTAGTGGAGTCCTGCAGGGATCTGTCTTGAGGCCTCAATTATTTACAATATTTATTAACGACTAAGATGAATGTGGAGATGCCGGTGATGGACTGGGGTTGACAATTGTAAACAATTTTACAACACCAAGTTATAATCCAACAAATTTATTTTATATTTCACAAGCTTTTGGAGGCTTCCTCCTTCCTCAGGTGAATGTTGTGGAAATGAAATCTTCGAATCCTACGCATTTATAAATCGCAGAACAATGCCTGATGATTACTGCCCATTGCCAAGGCAATCACAGTGAGCAGACAGAGAGGTGTCACCTACAAGGCCACCGAATATACAAATCCCCCCCAAAAAAAGAGAGAGAGAGGCAGAGACATAGAGACATCTGGAAGGAAGACAGCAAATGACCCATTATATTAAAAACAGATAACATTTGTTCGCTGGTGGGGTTACGTGTAGCGTGACATGAACCCAAGATCCCGGTTGAGGCCGTCCTCATGGGTGCGGAACTTGGCTATCAATTTCTGCTCGACGATTTTGCGTTGTCGTGTGTCTCGAAGGCCGCCTTGGAGTATGCTTACCCGAAGGTCGGTGACTGAATGTCCATGACTGCTGAAGTGTTCCCCGACTGGGAGGGAACCCTCCTGTCTGGCGATTGTTGCGCGGTGTCCGTTCATCCGTTGTCGCAGCGTCTGCATGGTCTCACCAATGTACCATGCTCTGGGGCATCCTTTCCTGCAACGTATGAGGTAGACAACGTTGGCCGAGTCACAGGAGTATGAACCGTGCACCTGGTGGGTGGTGTCCTCTCGTGTGATGGTGGTATCTATGTCGATGATCTGGCATGTCTTGCAGAGGTTACCGTGGTAGGGTTGTGTGGTGTTGTGGATGCTGTTCTCCTGAAAGCTAGGTAATTTGCTGCCAACGATGGTCTGTTTGACGTTGGGTGGCTGTTTAAAGGTGAGTAGTGGAGGTGTGGGGATGGCCTTAGCGAGGTGTTCGTCGTCATTGATGACATGTTGAAGGCTGCGGAGAACATGGCGTAGTTTCTCCGCTCCGGGGAAGTACTGGACGACGAAGGGTACTCTGTTGGTTGCGTCCCGTGTTAGTCTTCTGAGGAGGTCTACGCGATTTTTCGCTGTGGCCCGAAAAATCCACACCGGGCCACAGCGAAAAATCGCGTAGACCTCCTCAGAAGACTCACACGGGACGCAACCAACAGAGTACCCTTCGTCGTCCAGTACTTCCCCGGAGCGGAGAAACTACGCCATGTTCTCCGCAGCCTTCAACATGTCATCAATGACGACGAACACCTCGCTATGGCCATCCCCACACCTCCACTACTCGCCTTTAAACAGACACCCAACCTCAAACAAACCATCGTTGGCAGCAAATTACCCAGCTTTCAGGAGAACAGCGTCCACGACACCACACAACCCTGCCACGGCAACCTCTGCAAGACATGCCAGATCATCGACACAGATACCACCATCACACGAGAGGACACCACCCACCAGGTGCACGGTTCATACTCCTGTGACTCGGCCAACGTTGTCTACCTCATACGTTGCAGGAAAGGATGCCCCAGAGCATGGTACATTGGCAAGACCATGCAGACGCTGCGACAACGGATGAACGGACACCGCGCAACAATCGCCAGACAGGAGGGTTCCCTCCCAGTCGGGGAACACTTCAGCAGTCAAGGACATTCAGCCACCGACCTTCGGGTAAGCATACTCCAAGGCGGCCTTCGAGACACACGACAACGCAAAATCGTCGAGCAGAAATTGATAGCCAAGTTCCGCACCCATGAGGATGGTCTCAACCGGGATCTTGGGTTCATGTCACGCTACACGTAACCCCACCAGCGAACAAATGTTATCTGTTTTTAATATAACGGGTCATTTGCTGTCTTCCTTCCGGATGTCTCTATGTCTCTGCCTCTCTATCTCTTTTTTTGGGGGGATTTGTATATTCGGTGGCCTTGTAGGTGACACCTCTCTGTCTGCTCACTGTGATTGCCTTGGCAACGGGCAGTAATCACCAGGCATTGTTCTGTGATTTATAAATGCGTAGGATTCGAAGATTTCATTTCCACAACATTCACCTGAGGAAGGAGGAAGCCTCCGAAAGCTTGTGAAATATAAAATAAATTTGTTGTACCATAACTTGGTGTTGTAAAATTGTTTACGACTAAGATGAAGGCATAGAAAGTCTCATATCTAAGTTTGCCGATGACACAAAGATTGGTGGCATTGTAAGCAGTGTAGATGAAAACATAACATCACAAAGCGATATTGATAGATTAGGTGAATGGGCAAAACTGTGGCAAATGGAATTCAATGTCGGCAAATGTGAGGTCATCCACTTTGGACCAAAAAAGGATAGAACAGGGTATTTTCTAAATGGTAAAAAGTTAAAAACAGTGAATGTTAAAAGGGACTTAGGGGTTCAGGTACATAGATCATTGAAGTGTCATGAACAGGCGCAGAAAATAATCAATAAGGCTAATGGAATGCTGGCCTTTATATCTAGGGGACTAGAGTACAAGGGGGCAGAAGTTATGCTGCAGCTATACAAAACCCTGGTTAGACCGCACCTGGAGTACTGAGAGCAGTTCTGGGCACCGCACCTTCGGAAGGACATATTGGCCTTGGAGGGAGTGCAGCGTAGGTTTACTAGAATGATACCCGAACTTCAAGGGTTAAGTTACGAGGAGAGATTACACAAATTGGGGTTGTATTCTCTAGAGTTTAGAAGGTTAAGGGGTGATTTGATCGAAGTTTATAAGATATTAAGGGGAACAGATAGGGTGGATAGAGAGAAACTATTTCCGCTGGTTGGGGATTCTAGGAGTAGGGGGCACAGTCTAAAAATGAGAGCCAGACCTTTCAGGAGTGAGATTAGAAAACACTTCTACACACAAAGGGTGGTAGAAATTTGGAATTCTCTTCCGCAAACGGCAATTGATACTAGCTCAATTGCTAATTTTAAATCTGAGATAGATAGCTTTTTGGCAACCAAAGGAATTAAGGGATATGGGCCAAAGGCAGGTATATGGAGTTAGATCACAGATCAGCCATGATCTTATCAAATGGCGAAGCGGGCTCGAGGGGCTGAATGGCCTACTCCTGTTCCAATGTTCCTAATACACTGCTGGTGAACTCATGTTCAGACCTGTATCAGGTCACCCCTCAGTCTTCTCTTTTCTAGAGAAAAAAGCTCCATCCTGTTGAGTCTTTCCTGTTAGTTCTAACTTCTCAGTTCTGGTATCATCCTAGTAAATCTTTTTTGCACCTTCTCCAGTGCCTCCATATCCTTCATTTAATATGGAGACCAGAACTGTGCACAGTCCTCCAAGTGTGGTTTAACCAAGATTCTATACAAGTTTAACATAACTTCCTTGCTTTTCAATTCTATCCCTCTAGAAATTAACCTCAGTACTTTGTTGTCATTTTTTTGTAGCCTTGTTGATCTGCATCACTACTTTTAATGATTTCTTCTTCTCCTTAGTCGGGGATTTACTACTCGATCTTCAAGCCACAACTTCACGCCATAATTTATTCCAACTGCCAAAGTAAGAATGACTTAATAAAATCAGAAGCCAAACATTGAGAGATCCAAAAGTTCGTGTCTTACTTGGCAGGGAACTGCCATTTAGTTCTGCTCTACTAAACCTCCTTCCTAGAGCAGAATTGGCCAGGATAAAACAGCAAAGGGTGCCAGGGAATTTTGCACACATATCTGTGCCGATAGTCCTGACATCACATAACTGCCTTCACAATAATAGACAAGATATAAAATGCAGCCAAATATATACAAAATTGGGTTCATAATGACACTCTGAATTATGTTGGGTCAACATTGAGTTTCTATAGAACAGTTTTCCAGTAATTTCCATAAGTGGACCATGATTCAGAAGATACCCCCTTTCTTTTTAACCTTTAGCAGAGATGTCATTTGTCTGGTCACTATGTGCGGTGACATTGGAAATGGGTTTGTGACAATTTCCTCTGGTAAGGTTGTAAACACATTCTAAAAGATTCACTAGGAAAATCACCGGAAATTATCATGAAGACATTTATGATGTTGCTACCCCTTCCAGCCCCGAGGAGCAACAATTATCATACTTGCGGTTACAAGTTTACTGGACTAGCATCTTGCACTATATCACCAAGTATTCTTCAGATTGGTAGATACTTAACACAGACTAATTGTTTTTACAGAACAAAGCAACCTACATATACCTTTACAATTAATGATATATAGCACAAATAACTGGGCAAATAGTACAAGTACAATTTATCTGAACGTACATATGAGACAGCCCATGATGGGTAAATTACCCTCCGTAAGAACCTCTCCAGTTGGAATATTTTTTTAGCTTTGAGAGCTGAAGCGTTGGCACAGGAAATGTAATTGGTTCCGCCTTGTAAAACCTTTTGTCACAGCTTGCTGTACATTGTCAAATCCCTCGCCGAGAGAACTTAAAATGAATCCTCATCTGAATCAACTGCCAGGATTTTAAAACTATTCCTGAACTGCTCACTCTCTTGATTCTTTTGAAGCAGCTATTTTCAGACAAATGTATTAATGTTGTGTTCAAATATGCATTTGATTCTGGAGGAATAATTGATATAGCAACATGTGTGTCCCAATGGATAACACTTCTCAACATCGATAGACTAGACAGAGCAACAAATTATTTCATTCACATCAAAGAACCTTGCTGCTCATTTGATCACAGGAACAAACCCATTTGATCTTTTGGTCCAAAAGCATCAATGGGGTAATTTTACAAAGATCCCAGCCATCAGTGTGAGCTTTGTAAGATTCACACTTTAGGTAAAATTAAACAAGCCAACGAAGCTGCATTACAAATGTGAGAGGAGAGAAGAGGGGAGGAGAGGGGAAGAGCGGAGAGGAGGAAAGAGGAGGAGAGGAGTGGGGAAGGGAGGTGAGGAGTGGAGAAGAGGAGAGGAGGAAAGGGGAGGTGAGGTGCACAGAGGATAGAATTAGCAAGAGCAAAAAAGGGAGAGGAATATTTTTGGTTGACATTGACTGAATATTTGCAAACATGTTAGAATGTGCTTACTATCTCAAAGGAAACTGCTATGACCAGAAAATGAATTCGAGGCACAGGCTTTTCCCATCGATCTAATTGTCAATTTTATCAATTCAAACCCAGGCGTCCTCTGATTGATGTGCACTCCGGTTGATTAAGAGACTGTGTTATGAATACAGAGATTATTTTTAGAAAGTAAAGTGATTGCAATAAAGTTCAATTGGGTGACACTTCATTTTATAAGATATTAATTTTGCTAATGCTGGAAAAATAGAACATTGTGAAAAACAGAAATATTGTTCGATGCAGTAAGTTTGGCCAGTTTTACCTCCATTTGGTTTAACATTTCCAAGCTTTCACCGAGACCCTACGGCCTAGAAATTTGTTGACGATGCAACCATTTTGCATTCTGAGACGGAAATGCGCCACCCGCCATATTGGTACAGGCATCAAAAGAGGCGTCCAGGGCCCGCGCCATAGGCAGATGTTAGTCCCTTTGCATATGCCAATGAGGGGCCTAAGTAATGCCTGTTTGAGGCCTCCACTACAATACTGGCTCGCCCTGAGGCAGCTGGATCAGAAAAACCAGGTCTATACACGGCCTAACAGATGCCCCTTAAAGGGACCTCCACCAAAAGACCCACATTAAAACCATGGGAGAATGCAGCCTTCCCTCACCCTTCCCCTTCCAGTCGCTGCCTCCTCCCCCACCAAATGCTTATACCCCAACCCCTTCCAAGACCTCCCTGAGGGTGTCTGAGGACAGTGCGACTGGCCTGACATTCCAACCGTTTTCGCCGGCGAGCTGCCCGGGGAAGCCTAACAGGTATCCGCAGCTGACCAGTCTGATGTGAAGGAGGTCCAATATCGGGTGGGCCTTGGGACTATCCATTCCAGCAGACCTATGTTTCTTCAGTCCATGTAGATAATGTGACGTTAACTCGATTCAGCTATTTTGGTGAAAGCAAGATTGTGTGATTAAAGATACAAAGCAGCAGGAATGAGAAAACCCATTAGTCGCAACAAAACTCTTCCTTTACTGACAGACCAACCCCACTTAATCAGCAACTCAATCTCTTCTCTTCTTAAATGCATCCAATCATCTCTTTCATTCATTTATACGGTAAGATTAAGGAACTGCAGACAAAAACTGATTGATCCTGTCAATTGGCCCTGAACAGTTACTATCTGCAAAGGGCTAAATAAGGAACTGAAACAAGTCCCTGGAGAAATTATATTTGAATTTCAATTTAAATTGAGTTGTAAATAATGTTTCCAATATCAGAAAGCCTTATGAACAGGGTATAGGTCAGTATACATAAGGATATGCCTGAACAAATATGATATACCTATCAGTGTATCACTCTTCATGGTGTTCTAATCAATGTCAAACCCACAGTTATTCCTCTTTATTCACATACATATAGAAATTTTTACTCCTACATTGACAACTTGCATTTATGTAGTGCCTTTAATGTAGAAAAATATCCCAAGACTCTTCGCAGAGGTGTAATCAGACAAATATGGATGCTGAGCCAAAGATAGAAAAAATTTGCATTTCTATAGCACCTTTCACAACCTCAGGAAGTCCCAAAGCACTTTACAGCCAATGAAGTACTTTTGAAGTGTAGTCACTGTTGTAATGTAGGAAAAGCAGCAGCAAAATCCCACAGACAGGAATGTGATAAATATCAGGTAGAACTCCCCTGCTCTTACTTCAGAATAGTGCCATGGGATCTTTTACATCCACCTGAGAGAGCAGACAGGGCTGCTGCAGCCTGAACAACAGCACCTCTGACTGTATAGCACTCTCTCAGTACCACAACAGGAGTATCAGCCTAGATTTTGTGTTCAAATCTCTCTGGAGTGGGACTTGAACCCACAACCTTCTGATTCAGAGGCAAGAGTGCTACCCACTGAGCCACAGCTGACACGTTAGGACCAGGGTTCTCTGCCTCTGTGCTCCCCATCTGCAGTCCGACTCCATTAACGTGAATGGATGGAAAATGGCAAGTTCAAAAGCAGAAAACCTAGACCACAGAGTTGTTGAGTTATGGGGTACAGCAGGTCCAGATGTTGTTGAGTTATGGGGTACAGCAGGTCCAGATGTTGTTGAGTTATGGGGTACAGCACGTCCAGATGTTGTTGAGTTATGGGGTGGAGCAGGTCCAGTTGTTGTTGAGTTATGGGGTACAGCAGGTCCAGATGTTGTTGAGTTATGGGGTACAGCAGGTCCAGTTGTTGTTGAGTTATGGGGTGGAGCAGGTCCAGTTATTGTTGAGTTATGGGGTAGTTCAGGTCCAGTTGTTGTTAAGTTATGGGGTAGAGCAGGTCCAGTTGTTGTTGAGTTATGGAGTAGAGCAGGTCCAGTTGTTGTTGAGTCATGGGGTAGAGCAGGTCCAGTTGTTGTTGAGTTATGGAGTAGAGCAGGTCCAGTTGTTGTTGAGTTATGGGGTGGAGCAGGTCCAGTTGTTGTTGAGTTATGGGGTACAGCAGGTCCAGATGTTGTTGAGTTATGGGGTACAGCAGGTCCAGATGTTGTTGAGTTATGGGGTACAGCAGGTCCAGTTGTTGTTGAGTTATGGGGTGGAGCAGGTCCAGTTATTGTTGAGTTATGGGGTAGTTCAGGTCCAGTTGTTGTTAAGTTATGGGGTAGAGCAGGTCCAGTTGT
The DNA here is from genome assembly GCF_035084215.1 of Heptranchias perlo. NCBI lineage: Eukaryota > Metazoa > Chordata > Chondrichthyes > Hexanchiformes > Hexanchidae > Heptranchias > Heptranchias perlo. The sequence continues at coordinate 3,702,269 of NC_090343.1, forward strand.
TGTTGAGTTATGGAGTAGAGCAGGTCCAGTTGTTGTTGAGTCATGGGGTAGAGCAGGTCCAGTTGTTGTTGAGTTATGGAGTAGAGCAGGTCCAGTTGTTGTTGAGTTATGGGGTGGAGCAGGTCCAGTTGTTGTTGAGTTATGGGGTACAGCAGGTCCAGATGTTGTTGAGTTATGGGGTACAGCAGGTCCAGTTGTTGTTGAGTTATGGGGTGGAGCAGGTCCAGTTATTGTTGAGTTATGGGGTAGTTCAGGTCCAGTTGTTGTTAAGTTATGGGGTAGAGCAGGTCCAGTTGTTGTTGAGTTATGGAGTAGAGCAGGTCCAGTTGTTGTTGAGTCATGGGGTAGAGCAGGTCCAGTTGTTGTTGAGTTATGGAGTAGAGCAGGTCCAGTTGTTGTTGAGTTATGGGGTAGAGCAGGTCCAGTTGTTGTTGAGTTATGGGGTAGAGCAGGTCCAGTTGTTGTTGAATTATGGGGTAGAGCAGGTCCAGTTATTGTTGAGTTATGGGGTAGTTCAGGTCCAGTTGTTGTTGAGTTATGGGGTAGAGCAGGTCCAGTTGTTGTTGAGTTATGGGGTCGAGCAGGTCCAGTTGTTGTTGAGTTATGGGGTAGAGCAGGTCCAGTTGTTGTTGAGTTATGGGGTAGATCAGGTCCAGTTGTTGTTGAATTATGGGGGAGATCAGGTCCAGTTGTTGAATTATGGGGGAGATCAGGTCCAGTTGTTGAATTATGGGGGAGATCAGGTCCAATTGTTGTTGAGTTATGGGGGAGATCAGGTCCAATTCTCTAATCACAGTGTCCGGTGAAGTACTCAAAGAAACTTTGATTGGTTCCTGATTAACCAGTGAGTAGAGGGATAAGATACATGATGAATGGCGAGGTGGGTTATGGTGACTGAGTTGGATTGGTTGAATGGTCTTTACCCATTTCTATGTTTGTGTGTTCTAATAATATTCCCAGAACTATCAACACCTATGTAAACAAACAACCATCTACATTCTGCTCCTGTTAATTCAAAGTCATTTTCCTCTGCTAAAAAAAATTAAATTATCCAGTATTTTGAATTTAACATGACTGCAGGATATTTTTTTATTACATTTCAACTTCAATTTATCCTGTAATTCAAGTTAAGCTAACTCAAATTAACAGGAGTACAATGTACCAGCACAAAGTTAAGGGCAATATTTTTTATCTGCACCCAAGGAAGCAAACATTAAGATCTTAAAAAGACAAGATTGTTAGTTTTCAAATGCATTTTCCAAACCCAGTTCCCTTTACATCCAAGGTCTCTTTCATTTTTGGAGAAGTCTTGAACTCTTGGCTCTATTAACTAGCTTTCCTCATAGAATCTTGGAATCATACAGCATAGGAGGAGGCCATTCGGCCCATCATGTTTGTGCTGGCCCTTTGAAAGAGCTATCCAATTAGTCCCACTCCCCGCTCTTTCCCCATAGCCCTGCAAATTGTCCCCCTTCAAGTATTTATCCAATCCCCTTTTGAAAGTTATTATTGAATCTGCTTCCACCGCCCTTTCAGGCAGCGCATTCCAGATCATCACAACTCGCTGCGTAAAAACATTTCTCCTCATCTCCCCTCTGGTTCTTTTGTCAATTATCTTAAATCTGTGTCCTCTGGTTACCGACCCTCCTGCCACTGGAAACAGTTTCTCCCTAATTATTCCATCAAAACCCCTTTCACTTAAAAACAAGAAGCTTTCATTCCCTCTGGCCTACCTTTGAACCCATTTTCCAGACAATACACTATCATGAGAGGAATTAGTTAGAAGAAGACAGGAGGAATTTGGACTCTTCGGCCTTGAAAGGACGAACCTATACATTAAATTGTATAGAAAAGGTAAATCTGGAGCAGTATTTCAAGGTAAACCATGACAGTCGGGCAAGGTCGTGCAAAAAGCACATTTAAAAAGGTACATTTTAGTAGGAAGAATAAGGAGGTCACACACTCCTTGGAAAATAAGAGTCTAATTGTGGTAGAGGAGCAGAGGGATCTCTGGGTACAGATACACAAATCACTAAAAGTAGCGACGCAGGTTAATAAGGATGTAAAAAAAAAGCAAACAAAGCACTGGGGTTCATTTTTAGAGGGATAGAACTTAAAGGCAGAGAAGTTATGTTACATTTGTATAGAACCTTGGTTAGACCACACTGGGGGTACTGTGCATAGTTCTGGTCTCCATATTATGGAAAGGATATAGAGGCACTGGAGAAGGTGCAAAAAAAGATTTACTAGGATGATACCAGAACTAAGAGCTCATACCTAACAGGGGAGAGAGGACCTGAGCGGGAGGCCCAGGAACCACTCCCTATAAAAGCAGGGCGAGGCCAGCGGCAGCAGTAACACGAGGGAGCGGTCCTGAGCGGGAGGCCCAGGAACGAGGGCGGCAGCAGTAACACGAGGGAGCGGTCCTGAGCGGGAGGCCCAGGAACGAGGGGTCCTGAACGGGATTATTCAACGAAATCAAAAACAAAAGAAAACAAAGAGAAAAATAAGCAAGGAGTTCAGAAGGTAAGTGATTGGTTGGTGAGTATTACTGTTTTTTTTGCTCTCTAGGCTAGGGCAGTGGTTTAAACTAAGAGCTGGGAAACTATAACTTGCTGTTACTTTAATAAACTAATAACTTAAACTAGATAAACTAATTAGTTAATAATACTAAAAATATTGAGTGAATAAGAACTTTAACTAATTAAATAAATAAAACAAGTTTAGACAGGGATGGCAAGGCAGGTGATGTGTTGTCACTGCAACATGTGGGAGTTGGTGGAGACCAATGAGATCCCGAGTAACCACATCTGCAGTAAGTGTCTACAACTCGAGGACCTTCGGCTCAGAGTTGCTGAGCTGGAGTCCGAGCTGCAGACATTGTGATGCATCAGGGAGGGGGAAGAGTTACCTGGACAGTTTGATTGAGGAGCAGTCGCACCCCTTAGGTTAGGTAGTGGTTTAGATTTGTTCAGTGGTCAGGGACAGGAGGATGTGACTGTGAGTCAGGCAGGTATGGGGACCCAGGATGCAGTGATGGAGGAGCCTCAGCCTTTGACCTTGTCCAACAGGTACGAGGTACTTGCTACCTGTACGGATGAGGACAAAGACTGTAGGGAGAATGGGCAAATTGACCACGGCACTGTGGTACAGGAGGCCATTCAAATAGGGGGTGTAAAAAGGAATGTGGTAGTCTTGGGGGACAGTATAGTCAGGGGGATAGATACTGTTCTCTGCAGCCGCGGCCGGGCGCCCCGAAGGCTGCGTTGCCTGCCCGGTAGGGGGTCGTGGGTCATGTAGGAACCAACGAGATAGGTAGAAACAGAATGAGGTTCTGCTGAGGGAATTTGAGGAGCTCGGAACCAAGTTAATAAGCAGAACGTCAAAGGTAATAATCTCTGGATTACTGCCTGAGCCACACGCAAATTGGCAGATCAGAGAGTTAAATGTGTGGCTCAAAGAGTGGTGTGGGAGACAGGGGTTTCGATTCATGGGGCAGTGGCACCAGGACTGGGGAAAGAGGGAGCTGTTCCATTGGGACGGGCTCCACTTAAACCGGGCTGGGACCAGTGTCCTGGCGAATCGAATGACTAGGATGATAGATAGGAGAATAAGGAAATGGCAGAGATGTTAAACAAATATTTTGTAACTGTCCTCACAGTTGAAGACACAAAAAACATGTCAGAAATATTGGGGAACCAAGGGTCTAATGAGAGTGAGGAACTTAAAGTAATTATTATCAGCAGTCAAAAAGTATTTGAGAAACAAATGGGACTAAAAGCTGATAAATCCCCTGGACCTGATGGCCTATATCCGAGGGTTCTAAAAGAGGTGGCTGCAGAGATAGTGGATGCATTGGTTGTGATCTTCCAAAATTCCCTAGATTCTATTCAATTGGAAAGTAGTAAATGTAAACCCCACTATTCAAGGAAGAAGGGAGAGACAAGGCCAGTTAGCCTGACATCAGTAGTCAGGAAAATGCTGGAATCTATAATTAAGGACGTGGTAACGGGGCAATTAGAAAACCATAACATGATTAGGCAGAGACAACATGGTTTTATGAAAGGGAAATCATGTTTGACAAATCATTCGAGTTTTTTGAGGATGTCACTAACAGGGTAGATAAAGGGGAACCAGTGGATGTAGTATATTTGGATTTTCAAAAGGCATTCGATAAGGTGCCACATAAAAGTTTGTTACATAAGATAAGGGCTTATGGGGTTGGGGGTAATATATTAGCATGGATAGAGGATTGGTTAACGAACTGACAACAGAGAGTAGGAATAAACGAGTCATTTTCAGGGGGGCCGCAAGGATCGGTGCTTGGGCCTCAGCTATTTACAATCTATATTAATGACTTAGATGAAGGGACCGAGTGTAATGTATCCAAATTTACTGACGATAGAAAGCTAGGTGGGAAAGTAAGCTGTGAGGAGGACACAGAGTCTGCAAAGGGATTTAGACAGGTTAAGTGAGTGGGCAAGAAGGTGGCAGACGGAGTATAATGTGGGGAAATGTGAGGTTATTCACTTTGGTAGCAAAAATGGAAAAACAGAATATTTTTTAAATGGTGAGAAACTATTAAATGTTGGTGTTCAGAGGGATTTGGGTGTCCTTGTACACGAAACACAGGAAGTTAACATGCAGGTACAGCGGGCAATTAGGAAGGCAAATGGCATGTTGGCCTTTATTGCAAGGGAGTTGGAGTAAAAGAGTAAGGAAGTCTTGCTACAATTGTACAGGGCTTTGGTGAGACCACACCTGGAGTACTGTGTACAGTTTTGGTCTCCTTATCTGAGGAAGGGTATACTTGCCTTAGAGGCGGTGCAATGAAGATTGGCTAGATTGATTCCTGGGATGAGAGGGTTGTCCTATGAGGAGAGATTGAGTAGAATGGGCCTATACTCTCTGGAGTTTAGAAGAATGAGAGGTGATCTCATGGAAACATATAAGATTCTGAGAGGGCTTGACAGGGTAGATGCTGAGAGACTGTTTCCCCTGGCTGGAGAGTCTAGAACTAGGGGGCATAGTCTCAGGATAAGGGGTCAGCCATTTAGAACTGAGATGAGGGGAAATTTCTTCATGCGGAGGGTTGTGAATCTTTGGAATTCTCTGCCCCAGAGGGCTGTGGATGCTCAGTTGTTGAGTACATTCAAGGCTGAGATCCATAGATTTTTGGACTCTAAAGGAATCATGGGACATAGGGATTGGACGGGAAAGTGCGGAGCATAAACACCAGCATGGACCTATTGGGCTGAATGGCCTTTTTCAGTGCTGTACGTTCTATGTAATTCTATGTAATTTAGGATATAAAGGAAAAAAGAGAGAAGGAAAGACTTGCATTTCTATAGCACCTTCCACGACCTCAGGACGTCCCAAAGCTCTTTATGGACAATGAAGTACTTTTGAAGTGTGATCACTGTTGTAATGTAGGAAACGTGGCAGCCAATTTGCGCACAGCAAGATCCCACAAACAGCAATGAGATAAATGACCAGCCCACTTGCTTTTAGGTTTTGGTGGAGGGATAAATATTAGCCCAGGCACCCGGAGAAATCCCCTCCTTTTCTTTGAAATAGTGACATGGGATCTTTTACATCCACCTGAAAGGACAGACAGGGCCTCGGTTTAACGTCTCATCTGAAAGACGGCACCTTCGACAGTGCAGCACTCCCTCAGTACTGCACTGGAGTGTTAGATTGTTGGAGCGTTAGGTGCCTAGATTATGGGCTCAAGGAAGTTTTTCTTCACACAGAATGTAGCGTAATGGAGGACAAAGCTCGGAATCATTTAAGAAACAGTTGAATGTTGTGATGGGAAGACAGTTCTTTCTAGGTGGGTGAGCTAAGATGGACAAATGGCCTTTCTGATGCATATCATGTTACCTTTGTCCTCCATTACAGTGAGGAAATGTGCATTTTCTTTGCGTTTGCTGAATTAGTGTCTGGAAGCAAACAGAGGAGTTCACTGAACCGTGGCACTCCCAGTCCTTGATCATCACTGAGCTTAGCTTTGAGAAGTCCTACCTACCTACATCGTAGTATCACACTCAGAGTGTCCCCCTCCAGAGACATGAGCGCAAAATCTCGGCCAACGCTTCAGTGCAGTACAGAGGGAGTGCTGCACTGTCGGGGGTGCCGTCTTTCAGGTGAAACATTAAACCAAAGTCCCGTATGCCCTCTCAGGTGGACGTAAAAGATCGAATGACGCTATTTCGAAGAAGAGCAGGGGGAGTTCTCCTCTGTGTCCTGGGCCAATATTTATCCCTCAACCAACATCACTAAAACAGATTATCTGGTCATTATCTCATCGCTCTTTGTGGGATCTTGCTGTGCACAAATTGGTTGCCGCATTTCCTACATTACAACAGTGACTACACTTCAAAAAGTACTTAAGGCTGTAAAGCGCTTTGGGACGTCCCGAGGTCATGAGAGGTGCATTATAAATGCAAGTCTTATTTTTTTAATTATCACTGAAAGTGCTTCAGTCTATTTGACATCACCCCTCCTGAGTAACAGCTCTGCCATCTTCCCTTGACACTAATCCAGCTGTTTTGTAAATGAGTCCAGTGTCATAAACTCAGCCGCACTCTTCGATAATCCCTTCAATCTGTTTATCGCCCTCCGGGTAAAGAAAAAACTGCCTGACATCTTCCCTTAATTTCACAGCCCTGCATCTGTGACCTCCTATCCTCCTGCTCTGACATATCTGAGAGAATTCTTTTAGCTTTACATGTTCTACCCATCGAGTATCATATACCCTTCGGGTAAAATGGAAAAGAAAATTGCAAGACCTTAAAATGTGAAATGTAAACGGGAAAAGACAGGTTGATATTTTGAGTGAAGACCTGTCATTATTCTGTCTTTTAACCCATCCTACACTGGTTCCCGGTTCCCCAATGCTCAAATTTAAAATTCTCAACCTTGTGTTTAAATCCCCTCCTGAGCTCACCCCTCCCTCCCTCTGTAATCTTCTCCAGTCCTACAACCACCGCCCGCCCCCCGCCATGAAACTCTCCATTCCCCTGACTTTGACCTCATGTGCACCCACCCTGCTTTTTGCCCCACCATTGGCTGCTGTGCTTTCAGCCATCTAGGCCCCATGTTTTGGAATTATCCCCCTAAACCCTTCTGTCTTTCCACCTCCCTTTCCTCCCTCAAGACCTTCCTTGAAACCCACCATCTTTGACCATGTTTCTAATTTCTCCTCTTTTGCCTCGCAATCCGTTTTTTTTCCTCACCAAACACAGACTGGGTGATCGCTTTGCTCAACACCTCCGCTCTGTCCACGAGTGTGACCCTGACCTTGCCGGTCACTCGCCATTTTAATTCTCCGTCCCACTCCCACTCTGACCTCTCTGTCCTCAGCCTCTGACACTGTTCCAGTGAAGCTCAATGGAAGCTCGAGGAACAGCGTCTCATCTTTCCTTTAGGCACTTTACAACCTTCCGGACTCAACACTGATTTCAATAATTTCAGATCATAACCACTGCTCCCATTTTCTCGGACAGCAGGTGCTGGTAATGGTCCTGATGTTCCCATTTACACCTCCTCCAGGCCCATCGTTTGTTTCTTTACTTGTCCCATTCCCACCCTCCTTGTCTTGCACCATCATCCCTTTTGTCATTTAATCACTGCTGCCCTCCACCCTATCACAGACCTTCCCTTTTGTTATTTCCTCCCCCTCCCCTTTATTTCTCTGGTTCTGTACTTGCTTATAAATTGTTAAATCTCTAACTTCTTCCAGTTCTGTTGAAAGTTAACTCTGTTTCTCTTTCCGCAGATGCTGCCCGACCTGCTGAATGTTTTCCAGCATTTTCTGTTTTTATTTCAGACTTCCAGCATCCGCAGTATTTTGCTTCCATATTTTTGTTAAACCTCTAGGAAGGACATTGGAGCATTTTTCTCTGTTAACGGTGTTGTATTAGGATGTGGGAGCCGAGTGGTTATGGTGCCAGACTGGCATTCGAGAGGTTAAATTGGCTAACCCTCGAAAACAGGCGCTGGGATCGCGATATGCGATTACCTCGCGCCCAATCGTTGAGATGCAGGCAGCACGTAACAATTTCACCTGATTGCTGCGTGCTGCCAGCACTACCTGCACTGTGAGTGGCTGCTCACCGGCAGGGGGCCCAGATATCGCGAGGGGCTAGCACCAGTTAAAGGCAGCCTGCACCTCTTAAAGGGAAGGTGCACTATGACTGCAGGAAGTGGTGGAAGTCAATGGTGAGGTGAATCTGTGCTGCAATACAGTGCAGCGTGGTGATGATGGGACCTCTGGAATTATTAATGAGCAACAACTGGGCTGCTCAAAGTTTGCGGGACTCTGATATTTGCAAAATATAAGATGGGGGTCCACACGGGGTCTGAACGGAGATCAGAAATCGCACACGTAAAACACAGATGCAGGTCCCGTCCCTATGTTTACACACTGTTGAGTTCCTTCAAAACACAGAATAAAGATTGCTCAGCACTACACCCCCCATCACCAAAATACCAACAAACTCTTTCAATCAGTACTCAACCCTTCCAATCAGATGCTTCCTCTCACCCTCACACATTATCACTGTTGCAAGTCGCACACCCACAATTTACAGGTCACACACACTGGCAGCTATTCAACCATGACAGCCACATCACCCAAACATCCTGCAGGACACTCACCGACACACGTCCCACTTTCTTGCAGGAGAAGGTGGCGTATAACAGGAGGCAGCAAGTGGCAGTGGCTCCATGGAACATGAACCTGCTGCCCACTCTCAGGAATACAGCATCCCTGTCCCACTCCTGCCACTCTGCCAGTGCCCTTGCTGTTGTGTGTCAGCTAGCCAGCCCATTCCCTGTAGAGTATTAAAACTTTATTATAGGGGCATAGGAAGATAGGGACAGGAGTAGGCCATTTAGCACCTCAAGCCTGTTCCGCCATTCAATGAGATCATGGTTGATCTGTGACCTAACTCCATATACTCACCTTAGCCCCATATTTCTTAATATCTTTGGTTAACAAAAATCTATCAATCTCAGATTTAAAATTAACAATTGAGCTAGCATCAACTGCCGTTTGCGGAAGAGTTTTCCAAACTTCTACCACCCTTTGTGTGTAGAAGTGTTTCCTGACTTCACTCTTGAAAGTCCTGGCTCTAATTTTTAGGCTGTGTCCCCTAGTCCCAGTATTCAAGTATAGGAGACCTCCAAAAACAGATACAAATGCATCAGCAGCTAGAAGCAATAATCCAGCAAATAACCTGTAACTCCTACATGATCCCTTTAAATAGTGATGGTCGGGGGTCCTCCATGCTGTTTAAGACCTGTTCAGCTGTGCGAGGTTAAGACAGTGCATCGACTGGAGCGTGGAGTTCCAAAATCGCATCTGTCCCTTTAAATCAGCTGATCTACCGCATAATCTCTCTACTTTACACGCTGCCGGCGTTCGTTAAGTGCGCGTGTGCAAACGCCTTCACCAATATGGCGTCCTGTGCAAGTCATGCCAGAAGTGTGCACGCGCATCACAGACGCCATTTTGCGCCCTGAGGAGTCTGCGTAGTGCCTACAAAACGGTCGCTACGCAGCCCAATTTATCTCCCAAAGAGTTTAAATCGCACCATGGCAAGTTTTGAAATCGAACTCAACAAATCTGGTAACTGTGGGCTGGCACCAGACAAATGGGTTTACAGTGTTCTTCAGGCAATGGATCCAACCAACCCTACCTGGTCTGTCTTCAACACACCAGTCCCACAATTTGTGGTTAACTCCCAATGCAGTGACCCCCATCACTTACTCAGGTCAACTTGGGATGGACAATAAATGTGATCTTACCAGCGATGCCCACATCCTGACAGCAACATTTTAAAATGTTGTTGCTTCCTCTTTTCAGATGCTATCGGACCTGCAGCACCTCACCAGAATTTTTTGCTTTTGGTATCTTAATACCTACAAGGTCACCTCCAAGATATTTCTGGCTTGCTGCAGATAATTCTTTGTCATGTTTCTAATGTCCATGTTTATTAAACTGGAAGACCTCCAGTTATCCAACGTCCAATTACAGTGGGTACTTCTATGCAACAAAATGAGACAGCACCAGAGTTCAACTCAGCTGTGAAACTAGAAAAAAGTAATTCGATTATAAAATAATGTCACAACTACTGGGAAACTGGAAGAAAAACAAAAAAAAAATAGTATGAAGGAGAAAGGACAAATTAACATTTATCAACTCTCCAAGAGCAAATTTAACGCAGTTAAAAACGCCCAGGTTACTTATTCACCCTGCAGCTGCTGGGATCTGCCTATTCCCAATTATAACCTGCTCCACTGAGCAGGCAGCAAGAAAGCCCACCTAGAGCCAGCGGGGTCCTTCTTTACGTAGGCAAGTCAGGTCCCGATGATGTCAGCAGGACCAAACTGCAATTTTAACCCGGTGGCCGGAGCGGGGAAACCCCCGTGTCTTTACTGCCAGGCGAGGACAGCGGGGAAAAGGAGACGGGGACCGGAAGAGGCCCAAACAGGTGAGTTTTTTACTTTCCCTGTGGGGCCCGGAGGAGCAGGAATGGTCCTGAAGGCTGACACTCCCGGTGCAGTACCGAGGGAGTGCTGCACTGTCGGAGGTGTCGACTTTTGGATGAAACGTTAAACCGAGGCCCCGTCTGCGCTCTCGGGTGGACGTAGAAGATCCCATGTCACTAGGACGTGGAGGTGGAAGATGTGGGTATGGTTCTTAATGAATACTTTGCGTCTGCCTTCACAAAAGAGGGGGATGATGCAGTTAAGGAGGAGGAGTGTGAAATATTGGATGGGATAAACTTAGTGAGGGAGGAAGTATTAAGGGGATTAGCATTTTTGAAAGTAGATAAATCACCAGGGCCGGATGAAATGTATCCCAGGCTGTTAAAAGAAGCAAGGGAGGAAATAGTGGAGACTCTGACCATCATTTTCCAATCCTCACTGGATACAGGCATGGTGCTGGAGGATTGGAGGACTGCTAACGTTGTATCGTTGTTTAAAAAGGGAGTGAGGGATGGACCAAGTAATTACAGGCCAGTCAGTCTAACCTCGGTGGTGAGCAAATTATTGGAATCAATTCTGAGGGACAGGATAAACCGTCACTTAGAAAGGCACAGAGTAATCAAGGACAGTCAGCATGGATTTGTTGAGGGAAGGTCATGTCTGACTAACTTGATTGAAATTTTTGAGGAGGTAACAAGGAGGATCGATGAGGGTAGTGTATTTGATGTAGTCTACATGGATTTTAACAAGGCTTTTGACAAGGTGCCACTAGGTAGACTGGTCAAAAAAGTACAAGCCCATAGGATCCAAGGGAATGTGGCAAATTAGATCCAAAATTGGCTCAGTGGCAGGAAGCAAAGGGTAATGGTCGACGGGTGTTTTTGTGACTGGAAGGCTGTTTCCAGTGGGGTTCCACAGGGCTCAATACTAGGTCACTTGCTTTTTGTGGTTATATATCAATGATTTGGACTTAAATGTAGGGGGCATGATTAAGAAGTTTGCAGATGATACAAAAATTAGCCGTGTGGTTGATAACGAGGAGGAAAGCTGTAGACTGCAGGAAGATTTCAATGGACTGGGCAGAAAAAGTGGCAAATGGAATTCAATCTGGAGAAGTGTGAGGTAATGCATTTGGGGAGGGCAAACAAGGCAAGGGAATACACAATAAATGGAAGGACACTGAAAAGTGCAGAGGAAATGAGGCACCTTGGAGTGCATGCCCACAGATCCCTGAAGGTAGCAGGACAGGTAGATAAGGTGGTTATGAAGGAATACGGGATACTTTCTTTTCTTAGCTGAGGCATAGAATATAAGAGCAGGGAGGTTATGCTGGAACTGTATAAAATATTGGTTATGCCACTGCTTGAGTACTGGGTACAGTTCTAGTCACCACATTACAGGAAAGATGTGATTGCACTAGAGAGGGTGCAGAGGAGATTTACGAGGATGTTGCCAGGACTGGAGAATTTTAGCTATGAGGAAAGATTGGATAGGCTGGGGTTGTTTTCTTTGGAACAGAGGAGGCTGAGGGGTGATTTAATTGAGGTGTTCAAAATTATGAGATAGAATGGATAGGAAGGACCTATTTCCCTTAGCAGAGAGGTCAATAACCAGGGGGCATGGATTTAAAGTGATTGGTAGAAGGATTAGAGGGGAGCTGAGGTGGTGGGAGTCTGGAACTCACTGCCTGAAAGGGTGGCAGAGGCAGAAACCCTCAACTCATTTAAAAAGTACCTGGATGTGCACCTGAAGTGCCGTCACCTATAAGGCCATGGACCGAGTGCTGGAAAGTGGGATTAGGCTGGGTGGCTCATTTTCGGCCGGTGTGGACACGATGGGCCGAATGGCCTCCTCCCGTGCTGTAAATTTTCTATGATTCTATGACTATTCAAAGAAGAGCGGGGGAGTTCTCCCCGGTGTCCTGGTCAACATTTATCTCTCAACCAACACCTAGAAAAAATGATCTGGCTTTTTGTCTCATTGCTGTTGGTGGGATCTTCCTGCACCCAAATTGGCTGCTGTGTTTCCCTACATTACAACAATGACTGCACTTCAAGAGTATTTCATTGGCTGAAAAGTGCTTTGGGATGTCCTGAAGTTGGGAAATGCGCTATATAAATTTAGCTCTTTCTTTTCACTGGCAGAAAATTCTGTACTTTTTATGTTCCAGTAGATAAGGGACAAAGCCTGCCTGGCAAAGCTTAAATAGTGTTTAGTACTAGTTGTTATTGATAAATCAGAAGGTGTCTCCCTGCGGTGTAAAGCAGAGTACAGGTAGTTAGTGTTTCCAAAGGAAGGTGCCTTTCGTCACTAGCTCAGTGCCTGTAGCTCAGAGCAAGGACATCGACACAGACGTGCTATTCATTACAAGAAGCAAAGCAAATGTTGGAGCTTGGAGAGGAAATAATGAGCTATATTTTTGAGGTTCCATTGTAGAACCGTTGCCGAGTGTGCAGAGTTTGCTTTGAAATTGTGGCGAGTGGACCTGGTGGTGTTTTACAGCATGTGCACTTTGCTCAGTTAAATGTTAAGAATCATAGAATCATACAGCACAGGAGGAGGCCATTCGGCCCATCGTGCCTGTGCCGGCTCTTTGAAAGAGCTATCCAATTAGTCCCGCTGCCCTGATCTTTCCCCATAGCCCCGCAATTTTTTTCCCTTCAAGTATTTATCCAATTCCCTTTTGAAAGTTATTATTGAATCTGCTTCCACCGCATTCCAGACCATAACAGCTCGCTGCGTAAAAAGTTTCCTCATCTCCTCTCTAGTTCTTTTACTAATCACCGTAAATCTGTGTCCTCCGGTTATCGACCCTCTTGCCACTGGAGACAGTTTCTCCTTATTTACTCTATCAAAACCCCCTCATGATTCTGAACACCTCTATTAAATCGCCCTTTCACATTCTCTGCTCTAAGGAGAACAACCCCAGCTTCTCCAGTCTCTCCACATAACTGAAGTCCCTCATCCCTGGTACCATTCTAGTAAATCTCCTCCGCACCCTCTCCAAGGCCTTAAGGGGTGGAGTTTGAGGCATGGCATGATGGGCATAATTTTTTTCAAAAAAGGAATGACATATTTAATGTAGAAAGAGTGGAAGATGAAATCTAATCTATTATCATCTTGAAAATATAAAACTTACTGCAGTAAACAGGTGAGCTTATAAAGAGGTAGTAAATTGCCTTCAGAATGCTGTCATACACTGACAGTGTCACAAAGGCAATTTATTTAAAGAAAATGCCTTTCTCCAGGTCCATGCTGAGTAAATTGATCTCATCCCGGGCTTACCAATTGGCGTTAGCTTCATGAGGTAGGAAAAGGGTTAAAATCATCCAAGCTTACAGCTACTAATCTCTTGTTGATTGTTCTGAGCCCTGCTTGAAGCTGATGGTGTGGATTAGGCTGCACTGCGATGCACCTGACGGTTGAATGGCCAAACAAAACTCCTGAGGTACCAGGGACAACAGGTACCTGTGGAGCTCTATCCCGGTCAGTCAAAGAAGGGAGAAAATCAGCAGGAAAAGTGGTTTCGTAACAAAGGCTTTATTATTAATTATATGACAATAAACAATTTATGTCAGAAGTCAAAATATATCAGAGAATCTTATAAAGGAGGAAGGCGTCTTTTTCACCTCTGGACTTAACTATTCCAATGCTCTCCTGGTCGGCCTCCCATCCTCCACCCCCCTCCCCCATAAACTCAATCTCAACCAAAATTCCACACCAAGTCCCACTTGCCCATCACCCCTCTTCACTGACCTACATTGGCCTCCTCAGTTCTCCCATTGCCCCAGAATTAACATTTTCATCCATGTGTTTAAATCCTTCCACGGCCTCACCCCTCCCACCCCCTGTACCCTCCTCCAGCCCTACAACCCCCCAAGAACTCTCCGTTCCACCAACTCTGGCCTCTTGTGCAGCCCCCCCCCACCTCCCTTTTCGTCCACCTTTGGCGGCCGTGCCTTCAGCTGCCTGGGCCCTAAGCTCTGGAATTCCCTCCCTAAACCTCTCCGCCTCTCTCTCCTGCTTTAAGACGCTCCTTAAAACCTGCCTCTTTGACCAAGCTTTTGGTCACCTGTCCTAATATCTCCATCTTTAGCTCAGTATCCATTTTCTGATTAAGCCTCTGTAAAGGACTTTGGGACATTTCTCTATGTTAAAGGCACTATATAAATGTAAGTTGTTGTTGAATATTTATGTGTAAATAAGGCATACATAATATTACAGTGTGAATTTCTATTTTGATTCACACTCACCCATGATTCACACTCACCCTGATCCACACTCACTAGTGACAAAGTCTCATGTTGTGTGACAGATGCTCCCAGGTGAACAGGGATTTCATGCATTCTCATTAACTCTGTTGCTTTTCGAGATCCCATTTGGCTTGAATATTGCAACATAAACAAATTGCCTAACCATGAGAAGGCACTAAGGTAAAACTCCAGAGCTCTACTCTTGGCTCAGTTTAGCCAATGCACTATACCGTGTGGAAGATAAGAACAAGAGGAGGCCATTCAGCCCCTCGAACCGGTTCCATCATTCAGTTGGATCATGGCTGATCTGTACCCGCCTTTGTTCCATATCCCTCGATACCCTTACCCAACAAAAATCTATCGATCTCAGTCTTGGGAATTTCAATTGACCCCCAGCATCCACAGCCTTTTGGGGGAGAGAGTTCCAGATTTCCACTCCCCTTTGTGTGAAAAAGTGCTTCCTGATTTCACTCCTAAATGGCCGAGCTATAATTTCAGGATTGTGCCCCCTTGTCCTGGATTCCCCCACCAGAGGAAATAGTTTCTCTGTATCTACCCCATTAAGCGTTTTTATCATTTTAAACACCTCGATTAGGTCACCCCTCAATCTTCTATACTCAAGGAAATACAAGCCAAATTTATGCAACCTGTCCTCATAATTCAACCTTGGTATCATTCTGGTCAATCTGCGCTGTACCCCCTCCATGGCCAATATATGTTATGGGAGGCTCGGTGCCTGAACACAATACTCCAGATTGGGTCTGATCAATGCTCTGTACAACTGGAGCATCACTTCCTCCACTTTGTATTCAAGCCCCCTTAAGATAAAGACCAACATTCCATTAGCCTTTTGATTACTTTTCGTACCCATGCACCAGCTTTTAGTAATTTATGTACCTGGAACCCTAAATCCCTTTGCTTCTCCGTAGCTCTTAGTCTCCCAATTAAGGAAATATTCCGATTCGGCCTTCTCATATCCAAAGTGGATGACCTCACACTTTCCCCATATTGAACTCCATCTGCCACAGTTTTGCCCACTCACTTAGTCTGTCTGTGTCCCGTTGAGCAGTACAGATCAGGAAGGTCCCGGGTTTGATACCCTGTCTATGCTGAGTGAGCTGATCTCTGTAGGTGTCTGTCGAGGTGCTATCATTGACTTCAGTATCCCAAGGGTGGATGTGAGAGGAGGGAAATCAACCAGCTGTCCCAAACTTGACCACTGCACAGTGTCCCCCTGCTGAAAATGCATGTATGTCGATATCAGAGGAAAACAATACTGGGCTCACCTGTGATGAGCCCATGATCGAACACTGACACTTGCTGCCTTGGCTCACTCATGAGGAATGAGTACTTGGGGCGTACCGAAGGACAGCTGGCCTTAATAATACGGTACTCCAGCAAATCGGCACCATCAGGGGGGGAGAAAGATCAAAGGGAGACAAAAAAATAGCAGAATTCTGTCATTTACAGATCAGTGTCTCTACTGTTGATTGTGTCAAAGCTCAAAAGAAGCAAAATCGAGTTCCCAACTTGACTGCGCAGCAAACTGGCCAATAGCCTCAAGCTCAGAGTTGCGGAATGGACTGATTCTCTAGATGCAGAGTCAAAGGCATAGCAGAAGCCCCAACACTTCTTAGGTACTTGATCGAGTATGCCATGCAGTCTTTGAGTAGAATGGGCCTATACTCTCTGGAGTTTAGAAGAATGAGAGATGATCTCATTGAAACATGTAAGATTCTGAGGGGGCTTGACAGAGTAGATGCAGAGAGGCTGTTTCCCCTGGCTGGAGAGTCTAGAACTAGGGGACACAGTCTCAGGATAAAGGGTCGGCCATTTAAGACTGAGATGAGGAGGAATTTCTTCATGCAGAGGGTTGTGAATCTTTGGAATTCTCTACCCCGGAGGGCTGCGGATGATCAGTCATTGAGTATATTCAAGACTGAGATCGATAGATTTTTGGACTCTAGGGGAATCAAGAGATCGGGTGGGAAAGTGGAGTTGAGGTTGAAGATCAGCCATGATCTGATTGAATGGCGGAGCAGGCTCGAGGGGCCGTATGGCCTACTCCTGCTCCTATTTCTTATGTTCTTATGTCTTGGAAGCTGGACTCTAGGGTACATGGCTCCCTCAGACCATGCAGATGATATATGGGGCGTACAGCCATCGAATGCTGCACCCCAGGAACCGCCCCCACCCGATCCGGGAAGTGTTGTTAGCCCCACTTTGTCTCTTGTCTTGCTCAGCAACCTGATGAACATGATCGAAAGCAAAGCTCTTTTGGAGCTCTTTGCTTTCCTGAGCGGCTCACTGGTCACCCGAGAGATGAGCAATAACTGGATTAATGAGGGCAGACGTGGACAGAAAGGCTGACAAATATTTTATTATTTTCAGCATTGAAAATGCCAAGTCAATAACTCTGCTATGAATGCATGAGGCTGGCATGCACCTCTCTTCTATAAGGACTGAGTTGTTCTGCTTCTCAATTATATCCAAATTGCACTGGGACAAACAAATGGTTTGAAGCTTGTTGACTGGAACTGCCAGTAACAGAAGTGAAACTCTCATGAATACTCAGTCAGGGATACTTTCCAGAGTCAGCAACATTAATGTCCCACAAAATCTATATCTACCCAGTGATGAAATATTGTAGACTTAACAGAGGAAACTCATCTCTTGCTGCTGGACTCGGCAGAGTCCAGATTCATTAAGACTGGTGAATTGGATGAGGTTGGCCGAATCGATGCCAGAGTTCAGCCTCTACGAGATTACAGAGATGTGTCTAGCTGTCAATTCTTTCTGGGATTCTGACTGCTGCAGTACCATATTCAAGACAGATCTCAATGTTTGCGCCAGGAACGCAAATGCATTTGCAGCTGCACCCTGACATTCTACATCAATTCAAAATGCCCATGGAGAGAGCTACCCTTGCCTGCCATACCTCCTGCCTGTGTGGGTCTGTTTCAGACAGTTTCCCCGCTGGAAACTCTGGGGTAGAAATTTCGACTTGGGCAAAATGAGCAGTAACGAATCAGCAGCCGGTTATTGCACTCTGCCTGATGTTCTTTTCTGTTGACTTCAATGGAGAAGAAAAACAGGCAGGGCATAAAACAGGCGGGGCATAAAACAGGCGGGCGTAAAACGGATAGGGTGTAAAACAGGCGGGGCATAAAACAGATAGGGCGCAAATCAGGCGGGCGTAAAACAGATAGGGCGTAAAACAGGCGGGGCATAAAACAGGCGGGGCATAAAACAGGCAGGGCATAAAACGGATAGGGTGTAAAACAGGCAGGGTGTAAAACAGGCGGGGCATAAAACAGGCGGGCGTAAAACGGATAGGGTGTAAAACAGGCTGGGCATAAAACAGGCGGGGCATAAAACAGGCGGGCGTAAAACGGATAGGGTGTAAAACAGGCGGGGCATAAAACGGATAGGGTGTAAAACAGGCGGGGCATAAAACGGATAGGGTGTAAAACAGGCGAGGTATAAAACAGGTGGGGCGTAAAAAAGGCGGGGTGTAAAACAGGCGGGCGTAAAACAGGCGGGCGTAAAACGGGCAGGGTGTAAAACAGGCGGGGCGTAAAACGGGCGGGGTGTAAAATGGGCAGGGTGTAAAACTGGCAGGGTGTAAAACAGGCGGGGCGTAAAACGGACAGGGTGTAAAACGAGCGGGATGTAAAACGGGCGGGGCGTAAAACGGACAGGGTGTAAATCAGGCGGGGCGTAAAACGGACAGGGTGTAAAACAGACGGTGTAAATCAGGCGGGGCATAAAACAGGTGGGCGTAAAACGGGCAGGGCGTAAAACGGACAGGGTGTAAAACGGACAGGGTGTAAAACAGACAGGGTGTAAATCAGGCGGGGCGTAAAACAGACGGGGTGTAAAACAGGCGGGGCGTAAAACGGACGGTGTAAAACAGACAGGGTGTAAAACAGGCGGGGCGTAAAACAGACAGGGTGTAAAACAGGCGGGGCGTAAAACAGGCGGGGCGTAAAACAGGCGGGGCGTAAAACAGACAGGGTGTAAATCAGGCGGGGCGTAAAATGGACACGGTGTAAAGCAGACAGGGTGTAAATCAGGCGGGGCGTAAAACAGGTGGGCATAAAACAGGCAGGGCGTAAATCAGGCGGGGCGTAAAACAGGCAGGGCGTAAAACAGGCAGGGCGTAAAACAGGCAGGGCGTAAATCAGGCGGGGCGTAAAACGGGGGGGGCGTAAAACAGGTGGGCATAAAACGGACAGGGTGTAAAACAGGCGGGGCGTAAAACAGACAGGGTGTAAAACAGGCGGGGCGTAAAACAGACAGGGTGTAAATCAGGCGGGGCGTAAAATGGACACGGTGTAAAGCAGACAGGGTGTAAATCAGGCGGGGCGTAAAACAGGTGGGCATAAAACAGGCAGGGCGTAAATCAGGCGGGGCGTAAAACAGGTGGGCGTAAAACAGGCAGGGCGTAAAACAGGCAGGGCGTAAATCAGGCGGGGCGTAAAACAGGTGGGCGTAAAACAGGCGGGGCGTAAAACGGGGGGGGCGTAAAACAGGTGGGCATAAAACGGACAGGGTGTAAAACAGGCGGGGCGTAAAACAGGCAGGGCGTAAAACAGGCAGGGCGTAAATCAGGCGGGGCATAAAACAGGTGGGCGTAAAACAGGCGGGGCGTAAAACGGGCGGGGCGTAAAACGGGCAGAGTGTAAAACAGGTGGAGTGTAAAACGGGTGGGGCATAAATCAGGTGGGGTGTAAAACGGGCAGGGTGTAAATCGGGTGGGTGTAAGTCAGGTGGGCTGTAAAACTGACTGGGTGTAAAATGGACAGGGCGTAAAATGGTTGGGGTGTAAGTCGGGCAGGGTGTAAATCGGGGAGGGCATAAATTGGAGGGGTGTAAATCTGGGGGGTATAAATCGGGGGGAAGCAAATTGGGCGGGGTGTAAATTGGGGGGTGTAAGTCGGGGGGTGTAAGTCGAGGGGTGTAAGTCGGGCAGGGTGTAAGTCGGGGGGGTGTAAGTCGGGGGGGTGTAACTTGGGGGTGTAAGTCGGGGGTGTAAGTCGGGGGGTGTAAGTCGGGGGGTGTAAGTCGGGGGCTGTAAGTCGGGCGGGGTGTAAATCGGGGGGGTGTAAGTCGGGGGGTGTAAGTCGGGGGGGTGTAAGTCGGGGGGTGTAACTTGGGGGTGTAAGTCGGGGGGTGTTAGTCGGGGGGTGTAAGTCGGGGGCTGTAAGTCGGGCGGGGTGTAAGTCGGGCAGGGTGTAAATCGGGGGGTGTAATTCGGGGGGTGTAAAACGGGCGGCCGATTCGCTATCGCCTGTTTTGAATTACCGCCCAAAACTAATTTATACTCCAGAGGGATCATTTGAACTTTTGGCGATAGTTTAAATCAGGTGATGGAGGATCAGCCGCCCTTTACACATCTCTCCTGATTTGGGCAGGGTGTGTAACGGGCATCTTCGGCAATTTGACACTATCGCCAAAAGTTAAAATTACCCTCCTTGCCTTTTGTATGTAGAGGTTTGCACATCAAATAAAGTCTAATTTCCTGAATTGCTGGGTCACGGAAAAGGCTCTTTGTTTTCAAACGCGAATTCTCTGGGCATTTTTTGCTCTCAACAGTCTCTTTGCCCAATCATGTCAGAAGTATGTCCCCGTGTTATACTTGCTGTTTGTTCTTTTGTTAAATCAAAACACTGCGTTCATGGCCTACATCCCACAGTTAGGACACCACCAAGGTTGAAAAGAGTAAAGGAGAAGATTGGATAAATCAGGAAGCAGTAATTAAAGGGGATATTTTCCAAGATTTGCTAATTCTAGCGAAAAAGTAGACTCAACTTTAAAGCAGTGTTCCCACTAAAATTAGTGACCAGATTAAAATAAAGCCTGAGGTGACATTAAGTTTGGGTGAAAGTAATGGAAAGACCGAGGAATTAGGGAGTTCCACAGTTCGAGATCCTGAGAAAGAATAAGGTTTTTCCACCAAGTGTTAAAATATAGAACAGTCCACGAGGTCGTGCACCGATCTCAGATAATTTCGGGTATTCCTCAATCTATGTGCAAAAACTCAGGAACAAGTGCAGATTATGAAAGGTGTTTCCACGCAACAGTCGTGACCTTAAGTGCGGAGTAGAATGGAACTGGAATAATCAGCGGTGACAGTACATGAGCTTCAATTTCACATACGCTTTTCCCATACTTTCACTGGAAGTCACAGAGCCGGAAGTGGAAAATACCCGGAATCATCACATACCGGGATTCTCCGGGGCCGTTAACTTCCACTCTTAATTGTGGAGGTTTGAGCCAAACGAATGAATTATTAATGTCCCTTGTCTTTATAATAGCCCCCTTAAAATTAAAAACTTCTAAAAGTGCAAATATAAATCACGTGTAAAGTGCCAACCAGCCATGGACAACAACAAATATTTCCATTCTTGCGGCTGGTCACACTTCACTTTGGTAGTTCATCACTTGTGGGTTATCCACACAGCCTCACCTGTACAGCTCGTTGTATTGTAATATAGTTAACATCTGTGTATATCATGACAATTGCTGGGATTTAGTAAGCCCTGGTTAGACCACAGCTGGAATGCTGTGTGCAATTCTGGGCACTGCACCTCAGAGAGGATATACTGGCCTTGGAAGGAGTGCAGCGCAGATTCACCAGGATGTTTCCAGAGCTCCAAGGGTTAGATTATGAGGTAGCGATTCCATAAACTTGGCCTGTATTCCCTGGATTATGGAAGGGTAAGAGGTGATTTGATGGAGGTTTTCAGATTTTGAAAGGAATTGATGGGGTAGATAGAGAGAAACTTTTTCCGCTGGTGGGGGAGTCTAGGACGAGGGGACGTAATCTTAAGGTCAGAGTCAGGCCATTCAGGAGAGAAACTAGGAAACACTTCACACAGAAGGTGGTAGAAATGTGGAACTCTGTCCCACAAAAAGCACTAGATGCTAGTTCGATTAATAATTTTAAATACTGAGAGTGATAGATTTTTGCTAGCCAAGGGTATTAAGGGATATGGAGCCAACGCAAAAGGATGGAGTTAGGATACAGATCAGCCATGATCTCAATGGTGGCATGGGTTTGAGGGGCTGAATGGCCTGCTCCTGTTCCTATGTTCCTAGATTCCTATTTGTCCCCTCCTTGTTCTTGCTGGGCTATAACTGGAAAGGAACCAGCAGTCTTCTATTGCACTGTCCATGGATTAGCCTGGACAATGAGCATCAGCAGGCTATTTAACTACAGGGGGCATCACAGCCAAGACTAATCCTGTTCTCACCCAATGGCCCGCACCCACATTTTCCAGTCACTGAATAATGATCAGGAGTAGAAATCTGGCTAATTTTTCCAAACACCAGCCCAGGTTAGCACCCATTCTCCCAGCCCAAATGAGATCAATTCTCTCAGTGCAGAAGGCAGATGGAACTTGGATCTTTCTAGTCTCTATGGCTCAGCATTTCACGGCTTTTATCAGCTGTGCCATTGAGGAGCTGAACTAAGTAGACTAAGAGGCAGTCTATCATCTCAGTCTGTCCATTAGATGCTGGAATGATTGCAATATCTACAATCCACTTTCTCCTCCATTTTAAATAGAATGAATACTTTGCTCTGAATGCATCTTGGCATGAGCGTATGATCTATCAAAGGTAGGCTACATGTCAGAATGAATATGCAACACAGGACAAACAGGTCATGGACCCCCCTCCAAAACTAGCTTCTCAGAAGCCTCCTTGTTGCTATAGTGATGTTATCTGCAACAGGGACCAAGAGAATTCCTGTGGCGATGTCAAACTTGCACCAATAAAGGGGCCCCACAGAAAATATACAACGCAAGCAAGAGAGCTCCCCTGATTTAGAAATTGGATGATGCCTGAATTCGGGTATGATCCAGGAGCAGTGGCCACAGGATTCTAGGTGTGTACAGTGGCCGCTGGATCACACCCGAATTCAGGTGGCAGAACCACGAGAAATTGGTCCGCTGGCCTCATTTGTATATTACTGGCGAGCTG
This sequence comes from Heptranchias perlo, assembly GCF_035084215.1. Classification (NCBI taxonomy): domain Eukaryota; kingdom Metazoa; phylum Chordata; class Chondrichthyes; order Hexanchiformes; family Hexanchidae; genus Heptranchias; species Heptranchias perlo. The sequence goes on from NC_090343.1 coordinate 3,725,008, forward strand.
CGGTCACCAGTTGAGACCCCAGGTGCGAGATCAGTTGGTTGGATGCCGATCGAGGGTAAATTTGGAATGGGGGGGGGAGGGAGTGAGGCAATCATGGGGTGGGGGAATCACGGGGAGAGGGAGGGAATCACGGGGGGGGGGGGGAGAGAGCAATCACTGGGGGGGTGGAATCGTGGGGGAGGGAAGGCAACCACGGGGGGGAGCAATCACTGGGGGGGGGAGGGAATCACAGTGGGGGGGTGGGTACAGGCCGTCAGTATCCCACAGTCTTAATGTGGGGCCAGAAGGTGCAGGAATGTTCCTCCTGGTTCCATATTCAGGTAGGTATAACATTTTGTACTTACCTTTCTGGTGGCAGCCTCCAGCAGTCACTTTAAGCTGTCACTTTGATCTGGATTTGCACCCGAGAAAACTGACCATAGCAAGCACAGCACTCACTACACTCAGTCACCATCCAGTTTGGCACAGGAGCCTGAAATGGGCATTAGACCCCCAATTTGCATAGGCAATGGCCCAACACCTGTTTCAGGCAGGCACCCTGGAACAATTATAGAGCACCCACCCGAACCAATATGGTGTGCAGTGCACTTCCGGTGCACTTCCAGTGCACGCTGCACGCCATATTGGACCCTTCAGCACTGGTTTCTCGCCCAAAAAAACGGGCGCTGCACAATGACATTTCTGGGCCCAGATTTTGACTTCAAACATCAAGAGGAACAAAGACAAACACATTCTAGAATGATAGAATCTCACAGCACAGAAGGAGGCCATTCGGCCCATCAAGCCTGTGCCAGGTCTTTGAAATGGCTATCCAATTAGTCCCACTCCTCCCTGCTCTTTCCCCATGGCCCTGCAAATTTTTCCTTTTCAAGTATTTATCCAATTCCCTTTTGAAAGTTATTATTGAATCTACTTCCACCGCCCTTTCAGGCAGCGCATTCCAGATCATCACAACTCGCTGAGTAAAAACATATCTCCCCCCTGGTTCTTTTGCCTCTCTATCAGAGAGTCTGCTTAAGGTCCGCAAATATTAGGTATAACAGGTATTGCTGTGGTGTCTGTTACGGAATTTGATGAGCATAGCCCTCAATCTAATGATGGAAATATTGGTGTAAGAATAATTCAATGTATTGCAACCCATTGAGATGCTTGTAGATCTAAAGTAAAGTTAGTGGAGGTTGATGCTTGCATCCACTAAAGAAATCTTTAGTGGATGCAAGCATCAACCTCTCCAACAAAAATACTCTTCTTTTGTCTCCTTCTCAAAGCGGAGAGACTGGAGAAACTGGGGTTGTTCTCCTTAGAGCAGAGAAGGTTAAGGGGGGATTTAATGGAGGTGTTCAGAATTATGAGGGGTTTTGATATACATTGGGAGAAACGGTTTCCACTGGCATGAGGTTCAGTAATCAGAGGACAGATTTAAGGTAATTGGCAAAAGAACCAGGGGGAGATGAGGAGAATTTTTTTTACGCTGTGAGTTGTGATGATCTGGAATGCGCTGCCTGAAAGGGCGGTGGAAGCAGATTCAATAATAACTTTCCAAAGAGAATTGGATAAATATTTGAAAAGGAAAAAAAAATGCAGGGCTATGGGGAAGGAGCAGGGGGGAGTGGGACTAATTGGATAGCTCTTCCAAAGAGCCGGCACAGGCACGATGGGCCGAATGGCCTCCTTCTGTGCTGTACGGTTCTACGTTTCTGTGATTGTGACTCATGTTGGTGTTAGAGGCACTGGAAGACTTGCACTTCCGAGCACCTAACTCTATGTCCGAGCCTAGACAGGGAGTGTTTACCGGCTATTCGACAATAGTGATCGTAACAGCCCAGCCCAGGTCCTATCCTCAGCTCATGTCCACCAATTATCAAGGCTGGATCCCAGGCTGATTTACTTTGCCGTCCAGGGTGTACCGAGGTTTTGTATTGCCTGAGATGATTTTATGCAGCATTGAATGGGGATGAAATCCGGGGCCTCGCTGACCAAGCACTGAACCCGCAGGAGGAGCTCAGAAAATGTTTTTAATGGGAATTACCGTTATTGAAATGGTCCATGTTTTAATGAACCGAGGCAGGGTTTTTTTTTGGGTGGATATTGTACGTGCTGCCGCGGTCGCTGTCTCTGGTGCTGAACGGCTTCGCCTGGGACACTGAGTCTCTCGAATTTGGAGTCGCTTTCAGGACCAAGGACAGCCCTGAGCTGAATTATGCCTTTTCATGGTTTTGTTTTGTTATAGCTTCTGATCTCGCCAGAAAATCCAGCGTCAGCAAATAATTAAAAAGTAGAAACTAAAAGGCGAGAATGGACAGGGGGGAAAATAAAACTGATGCCAGTCTGTCCTCTCAGTTTTGTGAAATATTTTGGAAGTGCGAATATCTCATTTAAAATTGTCTGTCGGTTCGCTCTTCACCACTTCTGTCTGTTAAAAGCAGTGTATAAAATAGTTAACACTACACGCCGAATGTGGACTGATTCTGTACAATCAGCTTCCCATTCCACTCCAGAAACAGGTAAAATTAGCCCCAAAATACAGGTGGTTGTTTTCACCATCGCTGATATCTAATTAGTATTTAGAGCTGTGTTAAAACCTATTAGTGTGGGCGCCTCAGGTGCAAATGAAGTCTGCCATTTATCGGATTATCTTCATTAAACATCAACAAAAAAAAATTATCAGCGCCGACTTACAAACCTTGGGAAATAATCGAAATATGACTCAATATCGCGTACACCGTGGCACCTCCCACTCCCTCCGCTAACTGGTGTCTCAAAAATGTAAAAGTGATGGGAATGCCACTGCTTTCTGTTATTGAGGAGAGGGACACCGATCAGGTCCAACAGAATCAGTTGTAACAATAAGGTAAATTATATCACACTGAGCAAACTGCACCGGGTATCCATTGCCAAAGCGAGCGAGGGATAATTGGGTTGATAGATGCGGGTGAGTGTTTGTCCGTGTGCATGTGTGTGGTATTTATTGATGGTGTATATGGACTTTCAAAAGGCGTTTGATAAAGTGCCGCACGGTAGGCTTATCATCAAGGTGGAATCAAGGGGGCAGTAGCAACATGGATACAGAATTGGCTAAGGGACAGGAAACAGAGAGTAGTGGTGAACGGTTGTTTTTCGAACTGGAGGGAGGTGTACAGTGGTGTTCCCCAGGGGTCGGTGCTGGGACCACTGCTTTTCTTGATATATATTAATGACTTGGACTTGGGTGTACAGGGCACAATTTCAAAATTTGCAGATGACACAAAACTTAGAAGGTAGTGAACAGTGAGGAGGATGGTGATAGACATCAGGAGGATATGGACAGGCTGGTGGAATGGACGGACACATGGCAGATGAAATTTAACACAGAAAAATGTGAAGTGATACATTTCAGTAGGAAGAACGAGGAGAGGCGATATAAACTCGAGGGGACAATTCTAAAAGGGGTACAGGAACAGAGAGATCTGGGGGTATATGTGCACAAATCATTGAACATGGCAGGGCAGGTTGAGAAAGTGGTTAAAAAAGCATGCGGGATCCTGGGCTTTGTAAATAGGGAGTATTGTGTCCAGTTCTGGGCACCGCACTTTCAGAAAGATGTGAAGGCCTTAGAGAGGGTGCAGAAGAGATTTACTGGAATGATTCCAGGGATGAGGGACTTTAGTTACGTGGATAGACTGGAGAAGCTGGGGTTGTTCTCCTTGGAACAGAGAAGGTTGAGAGGAGATTTGATAGAGGTATTCAAAATCATGAAGGGTCTAGACAGAGTAGATAGAGAGAAACTGTTCCCATTGGCAGAAGGGTCAAGAACCAGAGGTCATAGATTTAAGGTGATTGGTAAAAGAACCAAAGGTGACATGAGAAAAAACTTTTTTACACAGCGAGTGGTTAGGATCTGGAATGCACTGCCCGAGGGGGTGGTGGAGGCAGATTCAATCATGGCCTTCAAAAGGGAACTGGATAAGTACTTGAAAGGAAAAAAAATTGCAGGGCTACAGGGAAAGGGCAGGGGAGTGGGACTAGCTGGATTGCTCTTGCATAGAGCCGGCACAGACTCGATGGGCTGAATGGCCTCATACTGTGCTGTAACCTTTCTATGATTCTATGATTCTGTTTTGTGTGTCTGCATCTGTGCATGTGGTAGTACGTGTATGTGTGTATCATTGTATGTGATATATTTATAAGTGTACATGTGTGTGATATTGTGTGCATGAGTGTCAGTTTGTGTGTCTATGGGTGTAATTCTGTTTGGGAGTCAGTGTGTGTGTAAAATACTGTGTGGGTGTTGTGAGTGTAATGGATGTAGGTGTATCTGATAGGGTGTCAGAGTTTGTGTTTGGACTTGTATGACTGTATGTAGATATATGTGTAAGCCTGGATATGGATCAGTGTGTATGAATGGATGGGGTGTTTAGATGAGAATGTATGATTGGGTGTGTGAGAGATTGCGTGTGGATGGGTGTGTGTGTGTGTGTGAGAGTTTGTGTGTGTTGCTGGGAGTGTATGTACGATTGTGTGTGGGTGTGTGTTTGTGTGTGTGTGTGTGTTGGTGTGTATGTGGTTGCGTGTGGGTACCTGTGTGCATAACGCCCTGTGCGTTTATTGAACGTTTGCCCAGTCTGGTCTAGCGTGCACCTCACTCCAGATACGAAGATGCTTTGATGTGATCGCGACTCCCCGCTCAGCCCTGTTGTTTATGGGCTTGTGTTCCGCAGAGTGAGATCCGCCGAGGCGCACGGTTAACTCTTTGAGAAACTCGGCTGCTGACTCGGGGACACTTGTAGATCCGCGCCCGCCGGGGCTGTGGACCGTGCGTGTTCCTCGCACTCGGGGGAGATGCCGAGAGGAGAGGGAGGCAGAGAGCTCGGGTCTGTGGGCTCTGGCTGATCGCCCCGCCCGAACTATCTCTGGACTGGGTCTTCACCCCGCTGGATCTCGGCAGCTCGGAGTCTCGCAGACCGGGAGGAGACAGAATGAGAAATTGGATTTTATCAGAGCAACTGCGAAGGGAAGGCGAGGGACCGGCTCCGTCCAGGACACCGGGGGGAACCTGGATCCAACCGGGAGCTCAGCGCCTGTGGACCGGATTGTTTAGCCCGTGAGGGTCCTCCAGCACCCGAGAGAGGCTCGGGATAAGGGAGCCGCCTGGACGGACAAACCTTAAACCGGGAAAGAACATTTGGGACCATCTGATCTTAACCCGGGACAACCGATCCGGCTCCTGGAGCTAGCGGCCCATCCACAGCCCCGGGATAAAACTACAGACAGAAAGTTAGACCGAGGGGAGCCCGCCGGTCGGGGGAGTGGGCGAGGCGCTACCCCGGGCAGGTTTGGGGAGCTTGTTTGTTTAGGGGGGGTTTACCTGGACCATCGCTGAACTAACCAAGGCCGGAGATCAGGCACCCTGCAACTGGGAGCGGAGCCGACCAGGACCGAGTGAGGGGGGGACTAACTGACCAGACCCGGACAGAAGCCAACCCGACTCAAGCGGTGCCAACTCAACCCGAAGTGATCCAACCTGTGCCAACTCAACCCAACCCAACCCAGGCCAACCCAACCCAACCCAGGCCAACCCAACTTAACCCAGGCCAACTCAACCCAACCCAACCCAGGCCAGCCCAACTTAACCCAGGCCAACTCAACCCAACCCAACCCAGGCCAACCCAACCCAACCCAAGCCAACCTAACCCAATCCGGGCCAAACCAAGCCAACCAAACCCCACCACGGGCTCCCCTCCCGCAGCCGTGCTCCCGGTTAGAGCGATTCTCCGGTCTCACAATTGATTCATTATTGTAAGGCGCGGGCACGTTGCCGGGAGCGCGCGCGGGGGGAGTGCGCGTCCCCGCGGCCGGAGCGCCCGGGGTGCTGTGGGCGGGGGAGGCGGGGATGCGGCGCGCTGGAGCCGGGCTCTGGTGGCCATGAAGCGGCAGAACGTGCGGACTCTCTCCCTGATCCTCTGCATGTTCACCTACTTGCTGGTGGGCGCCGCCGTCTTCGACGCCCTCGAGTCCGACTCGGAGACCTCCCGCAAGCGGCTGCTCAACTCCAAGCGGATGGAACTGAAGAGCAAGTACGGGATGAGCGAGGAGGACTACAAGGAGCTGGAATGGGTGGTTCTCCAAGCCGAGCCGCACCGGGCTGGTCACCAGTGGAAATTCGCCGGCTCCTTCTACTTCGCCATCACCGTTATCACGACCATAGGTGAGAGAGGGAGACAAGGTCCGAGAGTGAGGTTCACTCAGAGGAGTGGCGGTGAGGCTAAAGGAGGGGGTGGGGTGGGGGGGTAGCGGGGGGAGTTCCAGAACACAGACCTGGGGGGCACAACTGGGAGAAAGTTTGGTAAATATGGAATTTAAGAGAACTGAACTCTGTTGGAGACTATTTAATGGAGATTGATTGCTCTGATTTGTCAAACAACTCCATTGCCGTCGTATCATGCGACTCCCAGGATGGCAGAAGGAGGACCAGCTGGAAAATCTACTGCAAAAAGGTTCATTGCTTTATCTCTGAAGAGGCTCAGAGACCATCCCGAGCGACCCCAGTCTTTCCCAGTATACGAACCCTAAACGGCCACTTTTGGCTGGCGGATTTGGCCACTTGTCAGTCAAGTTGGCGAGCGGTTCGGTCCAAGAAGCTGAGAGATGGGAGTCCGGGCTGTTTAAAGATCAACAGCAAAAACATTCTCCAAGTAATGACAAACTTTTAACGCCAAGGGGCAGGAATTTAAATGCTGGCATTGAGATACCGTCTGTTGATATTATTTCAATGATTCAGTTAGCCCATTAACCAGTCATTATTTTAAAAGCTAGAGGCTCTCGCGGTGCAGGAAATCGCATCGAAATTGAAAGAGAGGGAGCGTTGCGGAAGTGTACTCACCAGGGTCCATTAACTGTCCTTTTAATTCAGCTGCGCGCTGCTCAAATATCATATCCCAGATCCTATAACGAGCATTTATTAATACATCATGTTCTGTTCATCATCCCAAGGGATCGTGTAATTCAGACTGTGGGATTAGTGTAACTCGAACTGTGGGATTAGTGTAAATCAGACAGGGGATTAGTGTAAATCAGACTGTGGAATTAGTGTAATTCAGACTGAGATAAGTGTAACTCAGAGTGTGGGATTAATGTAATTCAGACTGTGGAATTAGTGTAATTCAGATTGTGGGATTAGTGTAATTCAGATTGTGGGATTAATGTAATTCAGTCTGTGAAATTAATGTAATTCAGACTGTAGGATTATTATTATTCAGTCTGTTGAATTATTGTAATTCAGACAGTGGAATTAGTGTAATTCAGACTGTGGGATTAATGTAATTCAGACTGTGGGATTAGTGTAATTCAGTCTGTGGGATTAGTGTAATTCAGACTGTGTGATTAGTGTAATTCAAACAGTGGGATTAGTGTAATTCAGAGTGTGGGATTAATGTAAATCAGACTGTGTGATGGGAATAGTTCAGACTGTGGGATTCGTGTAATTCAGTCTGTGGGATTCGTGTAATTCAGTCTGTGGGATTAGTATAATTCAGACTGTGGGATTATTGTTATTCAGTCCGTTGAATTACTGTAATTCAGACTGTGTGATAAATGTAATTCAGACTGTGGAATTAGTGTATTTCAGACTGTAGGACTAGTAATATTCAGACTGTGGGATTAATGTAACTCAAACAGTGTGATTAATATAATTCAGGCTGTGGGATTAATGTAATTCAGACTGTGGGATTAGTGTAATTCAGACTGTGGGATTAGTGTAATTCAGGCTGTGGGATTAGTGTAATTCAGACTGTGGGATTAGTGTAATTCAGTCTGTGGGATTAGTGTAATTCAGACTGTGGGATTAGTGTAATTCAGACTGTGGGATTAGTGTAATTCAGACTGTGGGATTAGTGTAATTCAGACTGTGGGATTAGTGTAATTCAGACTGTGGGATTAGTGTAATTCAGTCTGTGGGATTAGTGTAACTCAAACAGTGTGATTAATGTGACTCAAACAATGAGATGAATGTAATTCAGACTGTAGGATTATTGTAATTGTGACCATGGGGTTAGTATAATTCAGACTGGGGTTATCAGTGTAATTCATACTGTGAAATAAGTAAAGTTCAGACTGTGAGATTACTGCAATTCTAACTGGGAGATTAATGTAATTTAGACTGTGGGATTAATGTAATTTAGACTGTGGGATTACTGTAATTTAGACTGTGGGTTTAGTATAATTCAGTCTGTGGGATTAGTGTAATTCATATTATGGGATTAGTGTAATTCAGACTGTTGGATTAATGTAATTTAGACTGTGGGATTACTGTAATTCAGGCTGTGAGATTAATCTAATTCAGGCTGTGGGATTAATATAGTTCAGACTGTAAAGTCATTGTTATTCAGTCTGTGCGATTAATGTAATTCAGTCTGTGTGATTAATGTAATTCAGACTGTGGGATTAATGTAATTCAGACTGTATGATTATTGTTATTCAGTCTGTTGAATTATTGTAATTCAGACAGTGGAATTAGTGTTTTTCGGACTGTGGGATTACTAATATTCAGACTGTGGGATTAATGTAACTCAAACAGTGTGATTAATGTAACTCAAACAGTGGGATTAATGTAATTCAGACTGTGGGATTATTGTAATTGCGACCGTGGGATTAGTAAAATTCAGACTGGGGTTATCAGTGTAATTCATACTGTGAAATAAGTAAAGTAATTCAGACTGTGGGATTAGTGTAATTCAGAGTGTGGGTTTAAAGTAATTCAGACTGTGGGATTAGTGTAATTCAGAGTGTGGGTTTAAAGTAATTCAGACTGTGGGATTAGTGTAATTCAGAGTGTGGGTTTAAAGTAATTCAGACTGTGGGATTAGTGTAATTCAGACTGTGAGTGATTAATGTAATTCAGATTGTAGCATTAGTAAACTTCAGACTGTGGGATTAATGTGATTCAGACTGTGGTATTAATGTAATTCAGGCTGTGGGATTAATGTAATTCAGACTGTGGGATTAATATAATTCAGACTGTATGATTATTGTTATTCAGTCTGTTGAATTACTATAATTCAGACTGGGATTAGTGTAATTCAGACTTTGTGATTAATGTAATTCAGACTGTGGGATTAATGTAATTCCTAGTGTGGGTTTAATGTAAATCGGACTCTGGGTGATTAATGTAATTCAGACTGTTGCATTAGTATAATTCAGACTGTAGGATTGGTATAATTCAGACTGTTGGATTAGAGTAATTCAGACTGTATGATTAATGTAACTCAAACAGTGCGATAAATGTAATTCAGACTGTGGGATTAGTGTAATTCAGACTGTGGGATTAGTGTAATTCAGACTGTGGGATTAGTGTAATTCAGACTGTGGGATTAGTGTAATTCAGACTGTGGGATTAGTGTAATTCAGACTGTGGGATTAGTGTAATTCAGACTGTGGAATTAGTGTAATTCAGACTGTGGGATTAGTGTAATTCAGACTGTGGAATTAGTGTAATTCAGACTGTGGGATTAGTGTAAATCAGACTATTGGATTAGTGTAATTCAGACTGTGGGATTAGTGTAATTCAGACTATTGGATTAGTGTAATTCAGACTGTGGGATTAGTGTAATTCAGACTATGGGATTAGTGTAAATCAGACTATTGGATTAGTGTAATTCAGACTGTGGGATTAGTGTAATTCAGACTGTGGGATTAGTGTAATTCAGACTGTGGGATTAGTGTAATTCAGACTGTGGGATTAGTGTAATTCAGACTGTGGAATTAGTGTAATTCAAACTGTGGGATTAGTGTAATTCAGACCATGGGATTAGTATAATTCAGACTGGGGATTTCAGTGTAATTCAGACTGTGTAATAAGTAAAGTTCAGTCTGTGAAATTACTGCAATTCTAACTGGGAGATTAATGTAATTTAGACTTTGGGAAAAGTGTAATTCAGACTGATGGATGAGTTTAATTCAGACTGTGGGTTTAGTGTAATTCAGATTGTGGGTATTTAATGTAATTCAGACTGTGGGATTAGTGTAATTCAGAATACTGCATTAATGTAATTCAGAGGGTGGGATTAATGTAATTAAGACTATGGGACTAATGTAATTCAGACTGTTGGAATAGTATTATTCAGACTGTGGAATTAATATAATTCAGCATGTGGGATTAGTGTATTTCAGACTGTGGAATTAGTGTATTTCAGACTGGGGGATTAGTGTAATTCAGACTATGGGACTAGTATAATTCCGACTATGGGCTTAGTGTAATTCAGTCTATGGGACTATGGGGGCTTGACAGGGTAGAGGTTGTTTCCCGACTGGAGAGTCTAGAACTAGAGGGCATAGCGCTGGATATGGGGTCGGCCATTTAGGACTGAGATGAGGAGGAATTTTTTCACTGATAGGTTTGTGATTCTTTGGAATTCTCTACCCTAGAGGGCTGTGGATGCTGAGTCGTTGAGTATATTTAATGCTGAGATAGACAGATTTTTGGACTCTAGGGGAATCAAGGGATATGTTCTTATGTATTTATATTATTGTAATTCAGATTGTGGGATAAGTGTAATTCAGACTATGGGATTAGTGTAATTCAGAATGTGGGATTAGTGTAACTCAGACTGTGGGATTAGTGTAATTCAGACTATGGGATTAGTGTAATTCAGAATGTGGGATTAATGTAATTCAGTCTGTGGGATTAGTGTAACTCAGATTGGGGGATTAGTGTAATTCAGACTGTGGGATTAGTGTAACTCAGACTGTGGGATTAGTGTCATTCAGGCTGTGGGATTAGTGTAATTATGACTGTGGGATTACTGTAAATCAGACTGTGGGATTAGTGTAATTCAGACTGTGGGATTAGTGTAATTCAGACTGTGGGATTAGTGTAACTCAGACTGTGGGATTAGTGTAATTCAGACTATGGGATTAGTGTAATTCAGACTATGGGATTAGTGTAACTCAGATTGGGGGATTAGTGTAATTTAGACTATGGGATTAGTGTAATTCAGACTGTGAAATTGATGTAATTCAGACTGTAGGATTGATGTAATTCAGATTGTTTGATTAATACAATTCATACTGTGGGTGACTCATGTAATTCAAATTGTGAAATTAGTATAATTCATATTGTGGGATTAGTGTAATTCAGTCTGTGAGGTTAATGTAATTCAGTCTGTGGGATTAATGTAATTCAGACTATGGGATTAGTGTAATTCAGTCTGTGAGGTTAATGTAATTTAGTCTGTGGGATGGGAGTAGTTCAGACTGTGGGATTAGTGTAATTCAGACTGGGAGATTAGTGAATTTCATATTGTGGGATCAGATTAATTCAGTCTGCGAGGTTAATGTAATTAAAACTGTGGGATTAATCTAAGTCAGCCTGTGGGATTAATGTAATTCAGACTGTGTGATTAATATAATTCAGACAGTGAGATTAATCATCGAATCATAGAAAGGTTACAGCATGGAAGGAGGCCATTCAGCCCATTGAGTCCGCGCCGGCTCTATGCGAGAGCAATCCAACTAGTCCCACTCCTACGCCCTTTCCCTGTAGCCCTGCAATTTTTTTTCCTTTCAAGTACTTATCTAGTTCCCTTTTGAAGGCCATGATTGAATCTGCCTCCACCACCCCCTCAGGCAGTGCATTCCAGATCCTAACCACTCACTGTGTAAAAAAAGTTTTTCCTCATGTCACCTTTGGTTCTTTTGCCAATCACCTTAAATCTATATCCTCTAGTCCTTGTCCCTTCCGCCAATGGGAACAGTTTCTCTCTATCCACTCTGTCTAGACCCTTCATGATTTTGAATACCTCGATCAAATCTCCTCGCAAACTTCTCTGTTCCAACCCCAGCTTCTCCAGTCTATCCACATAACTAAACTCCCTCATCCCTGCAATCATTGTAGTAAATCTCTTCTGCACCCTCTCTAAGGCCATCACATCTTTCCTGAAGTGCGGTGCCCAGAACTGGACACAATACTCCAGTTGTGGCCAAATCAGTGTTTTATGAAGGTTCATCATGACTTCCGTACTTTTGTACTCTTTGCCTTTATTTAGAAAGCCCAGGACCCCGTATGCTTTTTTAACCGCTTTCTCAAACTGCCCTGCCACCTTCAATGATTTGTGTACATAAACCTCCGGATCTCTCTGTTCCTGTATCCCCTTTAAAGTTGTGCCCTCTAGTTTACATTGCCTATCCTTGTTCTTCCTACTGAAATGTATCACTTCGCATTTTTCTGCGATAAATTTCATCTGCCATGTGTCCGTCCATGCCTCCAGCCTGTTTATATCCTCTTGAAGTCTATCACTATCCTCCTCACTGTTCACTACCCTTCCAAGTTTTGTGTCATCTGCAAATTTTGAAATTGTGCCCTGTAAAACCAAGTCCAAGTCATTAATATATATCAAAAAAAGCAGTGGTCCCAGCACCGACCCCTAGGGAACACCACTGTACACCTCCCTCCTGTCCAAAAAACAACCGTTCACCACCGCTCTCTGCTTCCTGTCCCTTAGCCAATTCTGTATCCGTGTTGCTACAGCCCCCTTTATTTCATGGGCCGCAATCTTGATGATAAGCCTACCATGGGGCACTTTATCAAACGATTTTTGAAAGTCCATGTAAACCACATCAACTGCATTGCCCTCATCTACCCTCTCTGTTACCTCATCAAAAAACTCCATCAGGTTAGTTTAACATAATTCACAAATCCGTGCTGGCTTTCCCTGATCAATCCACCCATGTCCAAGTGCCTGTTGATTTTGTCCCGGATTATCGTTTCAAAAAGTTTCCGCACCACCAAGGTTAAACTGACCGGCCTGTAGTTGTCGGGTTTATCCTTACACCCTTTTTTGAACAAGGGTGTAACACCTGCAATTCTCCAGTCCTCTGACACCACCCCGTATCTATGGATGTTTGGAACATTATGGCCAGTACCTCCGCAATTTCCACCCTTACTTCCCTCAGCAACTTAGGATGCATCCCATCTGGATCAGGTGACTTATCTACTTTAAGTACAGCTAGAATTTCTAGAACCTCTTCTTTATCAATTTTTAGCCCATCCAGTATCTCAACGATATCTTCCTTTACTGAGACTCTGGCAGCATCGTCTTCCTTGGTAAAGACAGATGCAAAATATTCATTTAGTACCTCGGCCATCCCCTCTGCCTCCATGAGTAGATCTCCTTTATGGTTCCTTAATGGCCCCACCCCTCCTCTTACTACCCGTTTACTGTTTACATGCTGTTTTAGATTCTCTTTTATGTTAGCTGCCAGTCTATTCTCATACTCTCTCTTTGTCCCTCTTATTTCCTTTTTCACTTCCCCTCTGAACTTTCTATATTCTGCCTGGTTCTCACTTGTGTTATCAACCTGACATCTGTCATACGCCCCTTTTTTCCATTTCATCTTACTCACTCTCTTTTGTCATCCAGGGAACTCTGGCTTTAGTTGCCCTACCTTTCTGCCTCGTGGGAATGTACCTATACTGTACCCGAGCCATCTCCATAATGTATTTCAATCTGTGGGATTAATGTAACTCAGACTGTGGGATTAATGTATTTCAGACTGTGGGATTAGTCTAATTCTGTCTGTGAGATTAATAGAATTCAGACTGTGGGATTAGTGTAATTCAGACTGTGGGATTAATGTAATTCTGTCTGTGAGATTAATAGAATTCAGACTGTGGGATTAGTGTAATTCAGACTGTGGGATTTCTGAAATTCAGATGTTGAATTAATGTTATTAAGATTTAGGAATTAGTGCAAATCAGACTTTGGGACTAATGTAATTCAGACTGTGGGATTAATGTATTTCAGTCTGTGGGATTAGTGTAATTCAGACTGTGGGATTAGTGTAATTCAGACTGTGGGATTAGTGTAATTCAGACTGTGGGATTAATGTAATTCAGACTGTGAGATTAGTGTAATTCAGACTGTGGGATTAATGTAATTCAGACTGTGGGATTAGTGTAATTCAGACTGTGGGATTAGTGTAATTCAGTCTGTGGGATTATCTTAATTCAGTCTGTGGGATTAATGTAATTCAGACTGTGAGATTAATGTAATTCAGACTGTGGGATTAGTGTATTCAGTCTGTGGGATTAGTTTAATTCAGTCTGTGGGATTAGTGTAACTCAGATTGTGGGATTAGTGTAATTCAGACTGTGGGATTAGTGTAATTCAGTCTGTGGGATTAGTGTAATTCAGTCTGTGGGATTAGTTTAATTCAGACTGTGGGATTAGTGTAATTCAGTCTGTGGGATTAGTGTAATTCAGTCTGTGGGGTTAATGTAATTCAGACTATGGGATTAGTGTAATTCAGTCTGTGGGATTAGTGTAATTCAGCCTGTGGGATTAGTTTAATTCAGACTGTGGGATTAGTGTAATTCAGTCTGTGGGATTAGTGTAATTCAGTCTGTGGGATTAATGTAATTCAGACTATGGGATTAGTGTAATTCAGTCTGTGGGATTAGTGTAATTCAGTCTGTGGGATTAATGTAATTCAGACTATGGGATTAGTGTAATTCAGTCTGTGGGATTAGTTAATTCAGTCTGTGGGATTAGTGTAACTCAGATTGTGGGATTAGTGTAATTCAGTCTGTGTCCTAATGAAGATTCGATCTGACTCCAATTGGATATAGTGATACTTTATTAACTTCACACAAGGATCAACACATTCAAGTGTCTAAGCAGTAGTTATCAGTACAGAACAAGAATTATACGACCCATTCCTTCCTGGATAGAAGGTGTGTCCGCTTCTCACTCCTCTCACTTTTACTTTCTTTCTTTCTCTTCTACTCTGAGTTGATTCAGAGTTGCCTCCTTATGCCCTGAACAGTTGTGATCCCTTTGTTATCTCACATCCACTTCCTTCCCCCCGTTTCCTTGGTTCATGATGAACATTTTACAACACTACCCTAGTACACACGACTCTGACTAATAAAACATCTTTGTTGACAGCTTCATGTCTCAGCATCTTTCTCTTCGTGACCCACAAGATCTGATAACAGGATACACCTCAGCTCTACTCCCAGAGAGTTTCCCTAATGCTGGGGAGTTCGTGCTTTACAGACCAATTCAGGCTTGTCTGTTTAGACAGGTTTACCTGTGGTCTCGATTGCTTGACCTCAAACACTCATGTTTAGGGTATCATTCTTTATCACTGTTAACCCCTAGCTAACCTGCACATGGCATTTTGGTCAAAGAGCAGTAGGTTTTACAGGACAGCAGTTTTAACTATTTAATTCTTTTGAGTCTAATCCTTCTAAATTCCCTCTAAACCGAGGTTTCCTTACAGTCCCCACCTTGAGGCCGAGAGAGTCTGGCTCTCGAGCTCTCGCACCAATCCTATTTTCCTCTGAGCAAAGCTGTGCTTTCTAAGGTCTGCTGACAATGGTTGACTTATTCAGGGCCCATTTCATATGTATTTGGGGTATGATTAAAACAACTATCATGATCCCCTGGACAAGCACAAAGCCACATGAGAGTAACCTTACCCTTCAATTCTGCCCGACATTTTCTGCTACCTCCCACCTTTCTTGCCTCCTGAGATTCCTAATTTTGGACAGGAGGTGCTTGTCGTCCTGATGAAGCTGATGTAAGTGGCGAACCGAAGTTTCAGTTCACTTGACGATCTTGGCCAGGGCTAGGGTTAGGGGTGGTATTGGGTATCTGTACTGTGCCAAGGCCTTTGGGGCCTCAGCTTGTAACCCTACGTCCACTGCCATCTTCGTCTGGTTATGAAGGTGCACTGGTGATAGAACCAGATATCCAATTCTAACTATTTCATTGGGGGTAAAACAGACGGAGGGAGTGCTGACCGAACACTTAACGGGCCCATTCCCAAAACTAGAGGCTATGGTGGTAATGCAATACCTGCCTTTGCCTGCATAACTGTGCCTGGTCTGATCTTTATGCCATTTCTGGATTGCCACGGTGCGATTCAGTGTCCCTTCATCCCACATGAATCCACATGCCGGGACACTTACCTCAGTCATGTCACATCGGCATATCCATGTGTCCTGGGCCAGAGTACAACAGGTCAAGTCTTGGGCCAGCCAGGTCTCGCCCATCTTGACTACTTTCTTGGTGAAGGGCTTGTATTCCTTATGGGTATCACCTTCTAGGGTGCCAATAGAATCCACTGCCCATATGCGATGCACCTCATGGCCGGTCAGAATCGGCATTAACAGGCTGACTCCTACGAGTCCCCCTGTGTCTGTAATGACATGAGCAATGCACCGGGAACACCTTCCCTAAACCCTCTTAACTCACAAGTAGTGGTATTATGTCCCTGAATGTTCCATTTCTCTTGTTGTTTGTTATAAAAGCAGGTATTCTCCCCTCTTTACTGTCATCTAGCCCTTGCTGGACCTGGGATAACATGAATCCTCCGTACACTACAGGTGACCCCTTTTGAGGCATCACTGGATGCCCTGGCATCCTATCCAATAAGTGCATTAATCGTCTCCTGCCTCTTCCTGTCATTAGTCACCAGATCATCAGCGGACAGCAAAACCTGTCGTATCTCTTTTAGGCTTCCTTCACACACCTCAGTTCCTCCTTTTAACAGATCTCAACTGGGGACATGATTAAGAAATTTGGGGATGACACAAAGATAGGCCGTGTGGTTGATAGTGAGGAGGAAAGCTGTAGACTGCAGGAAGATATCAATGGACTGGTCAGGTGGGCAGAAAAGTGGCAAATGGAATTCAATCCGGAGAAGTGTGAGGTAATGAATTTGGGGAGGGCAAACAAGGCAAGGGAATAAACAATAAATGGGAGGATACTGAGAGGTGTTGAGGAAGTGAGGGACCTTGGAGTGCATGTCCACAGATCCCTGAAGATAGCAGGACAGGTAGATAAGGTGGTTAAGAAGGCATACGGGATACTTTCCTTTATTAGCTAAGCATAGAATATAAAAGCAGGGACGTTATGCTAAAACTGTATAAAACACTATTTAGGCCACAGCTTGAGTACTGTATATAGTTCTGGTCACCACATTATAGGAAGGATGTAATTGCACTAGAGAGAATACAGAGGAGATTTACGAGGATGTTGCCAGGACTGGAGAATTTTAGCTATGATGACAGGTTGGATAGACTGGGGTTGTTTTCTTTGGAACAGAGGAGGCTAAGGGGTGATTTAATTGAGGTGTTCAAAATTATGAGATAGAATGGATAGGAAGGACCTATTTCCCTTAGCAGAGAGGTCAATAACCAGGGGGCATGGATTTAAAGTGATTGGTAGAAGGATTAGAGGGGAGCTGAGGTGGTGGGAGTCTGGAACTCACTGCCTGAAAGGGTGGCAGAGGCAGAAACCCTCAACTCATTTAAAAAGTACCTGGATGTGCACCTGAAGTGCCGTAACCTACGAGGCCATGGACCGAGTAGTTCTACAGCGGCCAGCACCCATTTAAGGACTGCATCTCCTAGTTCGCTGTGAGCTCTTTTAAAATCTCCCCATGCCCGAGTACCCACTACAGGATTGTCTCCGTCCCTGATAAGTCCCAATTCCTTCACCAACGCCTGGGCTGAGTCAGGTTTTAAAGGGACGGATTCCTGGACCACTGTGACTGCTCCTCCTCCTTGGGGGGTTGTTGTCCGGGTCACAATTACACTCACAGGAATTTCCCAATTGCCCCAGTTTGGATTGTGACAACGTGCAGCCTCCCTGTCTAGTTGATCCCAGTCTATACCGTCCCCTGGACTCCCCGTAGTGATGGACGACACTAAGGCAGACTGGCATCCCAGTTTCCCTTGTAACTCATAGACTTTCCCTTGTAACTCGTGTGATTGGCCTCCCTGTTTGGTTTATCTAGCATCTCGCTAAGGGCTCCCTCACATTCTCCAATTCTCACCTCAAATCACCATTAGCCTTTTCTAACTTCCTGATTTCCTCCTTAGTTTCTTGTGCCTAAACTGTGAGTGTGGCTGCTGTAGAACTACTATTAACATAAGAACATAAGAAATAGGGGCAGGAGTAGGCCATCCAGCCCCTCGAGCCTGCTCTGCCATTCAACAAGATCATGGCTGATCTTCTACCCCAACGCCATTTAATGCACTATCCCCATATCCCTTGATGCCTTTAATATCTAGAAATCTATCGATCTCTGTTTTGAATGTACTCAATGACTGAGCCTCCACAGCCGTCTGGGGTAGAGAATTCCAAAGATTCACCACCCTCTGAGTGAAGAAATTTCTCCTCATCTCAGTCCTAAATGGCCGACCCCTTATTCTGCGACTGTGACCCCTGGTTCTAAACCCCCCAGCCAGGGGTAACATCCTCCTTGCATCTACCCTGTCGAGCCCTGTAAGAATTTTGTATGTTTCAATGAGATCACCTCTCATTCTTCTAAACACTAGAGAATACAGGCCGAGTCTACTCAATCTATCCTCATACGACAATCCCACCATCCCAGGAATCAGTCTGGTGAACCTTTGTTGCACTCCCTCTATGGCAAGTATATCCTTTCTTAGGTAAGGAGACCAAAATTGTACACAATACTACAGGTGCGGTCTCACCAAGGCCCTGTATAATTGCAGTAAGACATCTTTACTCCAGTACTCGAATCCTCTTGTAATAAAGGCCAACATACCATTTGCCTTCCTAATTGCTTGCTGCACCTGCATGTTAGCTTTCAGTGACTCATGTACAAGGACACCCAGGTCCCTTTGAACATCAACGTTTCCCAATCTCTCACCATTTAAAAAATACTCTGCATTTCTGTTTGTCCTACCAAAGTGGACAACTTCACATTTTTCCACATTACAATCCATCTGCCATGTTCTTGCCCACTCACTTAGCCTGTTTATATCCCCTTGAAGCCTCTTTGCATCCTCCTCACTACTCACATTAGTATAATGCTGTTGTTGTAACATAAATGATAGGTCCTGTGACCTATTGACTGCTAGTGACTTGTACTAACATCTGTTTCACCTGGCAAAGCTCCTTTTCCAGGTCGCCTCTTATTTGGTCGTCCTGATGCACATTGAGATGTGCAGCATAGACCAACAACTGTCCACCTTTCTCCATTTTAATCGTTTTCTCGTCCACTCGTTTCTGGACATAATCAACCACTTTTTTATAGGTTTTTTCCTCCATCCCCCATCATAGACAATAATTCCGCTACGCCTAGATTCTCTAGTTGATTTAACAATGCCCTCTCCACCTCCGTAGAGCTGGCCATTATGGAACAAGTTGACTACTGGCAGGTTGCCTGCACACCCCTAAGATTTCCTTCCCAAATTGACGTACTGATCAAATAGCTCAGCCCTGGGACCTCGTTTAAAGAAAACAAGTATCACTATAAGTCAGGCCCTGCCACGGTCGCCAGTAACTTAATGAAGATTCGATCTGACTCCAATTGGATATAGTGATATTTTATTAACTTCGATGTGGAGATGCCGATGATGGACTGGGGTTGACAATTGTAAACAATTTTACAACACCAAGTTATAGTCCAACAAATTTATTTTAAATTCCACAAGCTTTCGGAGGCTTCCTCCTTCCTCAGGTGAATTCCACACCATTCACCTGAGGAAGGAGGAAGCCACCGAAAGCTTGTGGAATTTAAAATAAATTTGTTGGACTATAACTTGGTGCTGTAAAATTGTTTACAATTTATTAACTTCACACAAGGATCAACACATTCAAGTGTCTAAGCAGTAGTTATCAGTACAGAACAAAAATTATACGACCCATTCCATCCTGGGTAGAAGGTGTGTCCGCTTCTCACTCCTCTCACTTTTACTTTCTTTCTTTCTCTTCTACTCTGAGTTGATTCAGAGTTGCCTCCTTATGCCCTGAACAGTTGTGATCCCTTTGTTATCTCACATCCACTTCCTTCCCCCCGTTTCCTTGGTTCATGATGAACATTTTACAACACTACCCTAGTACACACGACTCTGACTAATAAAACATCTTTGTTGACAGCTTCATGTCTCAGCATCTTTCTCATCGTGACCCACAAGATCTGATAACAGGATACACCTCAGCTCTACTCCCAGAGAGTTTCCCTAATGCTGGGGAGTTTGTGCTTTACAGACCAATTCAGGCTTGTCTGTTTAGACAGGTTTATCTGTGGTCTCGATTGCTTGACCTCAAACACTCATGTTTAGGGTATCATTCTTTATCACTGTTAACCCCTAGCTAACCTGCACATGGCATTTTGGTCAAAGAGCAGTAGGTTTTACAGGACAGCAGTTTTAACTATTTAATTCTTTTGAGTCTAATCCTTCTAAATTCCCTCTAAACTGAGATTTCCTTTAATGTGGGATTAATGTATTTCAGATTGTGGTATTAGTGTAATTCAGACTATGGGACTAATGCAATTCAGACTATGGGATTAGTGTATTTCTGCCTGTGGGTTTAATGCAATTCAGACTGTGAGATTGGTATAATTCAAACTGTGAGATTAGTGTAATTCAGGCTGTGGGATTAGTGTAATTCAGACTATGATCTCGATGTAATTCAGGCTGTGGGATTAGTGTAATTCAGACTATGATCTCGATGTAATTCAGAGTGTGGGATTAATGTAATTCAGACTGTGGGATTAGTGTAATTCAGACTATGGGATTAGTGTAATTCAGACTGTGGGATTAGTGTAATTCAGACTATGATCTTAATGTAATTCAGACTGTGGGATTAGTGTAATTCAGAAAATGGGATTAGTGTAATTCAGACTGTGAGATTACTGTAATTCAGACTGTGGGATTAGTGTAATTCAGATGGTGGGATTAATGTTAATCAGATTGTCTGATTAATGTGATTCAGACAATGGGATTAGTGTAATTCAGACTATGGGATTAGTATAAATCAGACTATGGGATTAGTGTAATTCAGATGGTGGGATTAATGTTAATCAGATTGTCTGATTAATGTGATTCAGACAATGGGATTAGTGTAATTCAGACTATGGGATTAGTGTAAATCAGACTATGGGATTAGTGTAATTCAGACTATGGGATTAGTGTAAATCAGACTGGGGGATTAGTGTAAATCAGAGTGGGGGATTAGTGTAATTCAGACTATGGGATTAGTGTAATTCAGACTGGGGGATTAGTGTAATTCAGACTGGGGGATTAGTGTAATTCAGACTATGGGATTAGTGTAAATCAGACTATTGGATTAGTGTAAATCAGAGTGGGGGATTAGTGTAATTCAGACTATGGGATTAGTGTAATTCAGACTGGGGGATTAGTGTAAATCAGACTGGGGGATTAGTGTAAATCTGAGTGGGGGATTAGTGTAAATCTGAGTGGGGGATTAGTGTAAATCAGAGTGGGGATTAGTGTAAATCAGACTATGGGATTAGTGTAAATCAGACTGGGTGATTAGTGTAAATCAGACTATTGGATTAGTGTAAATCAGACACTCTTCTCCAGCCTGGGTTCCTACAAAGACGCAAAGACCTAGACTATTTGGACCAACTGGAGTTTCAAGTCGTGAAATAGCCGTGAGCAGTAACACTGGTGATGAATTGCCGGATATGTTGGGACAGATCACCCCGAGTCTCAGGAGCAATGTAGGAAACTCGATTTGTGCCCATTCCTCGCCCTGATTTCATTTAGAATCTATTTGAATCTCTTTGGATTGAGGAGAAAATATGATGTGTGAAGTTTGACTGCTCGACCTGATGATTAACACTTAAAAAGCACTAACAAGAAACGGCACGAGGGAGGCTGTTAATAAACCAGTAACATTCACATTGCTCTCAAAGAGCGATTGCTGCTCACTTAATAGACAGCATTAGTGTGCTGAGATTAGTTTTACTTGAACGTGATTAACACAAACAATCTTTTCTGGCCAATCTTCTACAGAGATAGAGATTTGAAGGGAGAGGTAGGAGAGAATTTACACCTGCGGAATTAACTTCAAATAGGCGCTGAAATAATTTGCAGGGACCTTCTGTCGCTTTCCTGCAGCTACTGATGCGAGACTGCTGTTTGCTGTTTGCTGTTTGCCACGCGTGATCATCTTACTTTGATTCACACACAGATCTTCACTCTGACTGGTCGCTCTTTTTTTTTATTAGTGCTGTATCTCAGCCGCCTGGTGCTCTAACAGAGCCAGCGTGGATGGGAAACGGTGTGAGATGAGGGCAGGTTTTTATTGCATGTGGACTCCAGCTAAAAACACCTGACTCCCAACTTATTCTGGCATTTCTTGTACTGACGCAACATCTGCAGATTGTTGCAAGATTATCAGTATAATTGCACCCTTGCACTCTGACAGTAATATATCATATGATATTAATATTGGTGTATTGAATACAGAATGTGATGGCCCAATATTTCCTTATAAAAAATTACTTTTAAACTATAAAAAAAAATCCATAGTATGAGCCTGCCTGGATAATTTTAATGCAAGACAACAATTGTTGATCTACATGCTTTCAGTAGGAGTCCCTTCCATTTGGGTATTTGAGTGGACAGGGGGCCTGACTGCTCTTATCAATGTGCAAGTTCAGCAAAAATGTCTACAGTGAGCCTGTGATATCCAAACATGCCCAAAAACTACCGATAATTTCCAGCGGGGATTTCCCTATCCTCGAGCCTCCTTGTTTCCGTTAATCTCCTGCCGAATTTATGGCAGGAAATCGAGGAACCTCCTTAGAAATTCTACTCCAGGATTTTTATTTTAAAAACCCTTAGAAAATTAATGGCATGAGCAACAGAAACTGCATTGATCATTTCATCAAGACAAGGGATGAGACTGTGAGGAGTTACATGGAATGTACAGCACAGAAGCAGGCCATTCGGCCCAACTGATCTATACCGGTGTTTATGCTCCTGCACGAGCCTCCTCCCCTCTTCATCTCACCCTATCAGCATCTCCTTCTATTCCTTTCCCCCTCATGTGTTTATCCAGCTTCCCCTTAAACGCATCTACACTATTCACCTCAACTACTCCTTGTGGGAGCGAGTTCCACATTCTCACCACTCTCTGGGTTAAGAAGTTTCTCCTGAATTCCTCGTGGGATTTATTAGCAACTATCTTATATTTATGGCAAAAGCAAAATACTGTGGGTGCTGGAAATCTGAAATAAAAACAGAAAATGCTGGAGAAGCTCAGCAAGTGAGGCAGCGTCTGTGGAGAAAGAAACAGAGTTAACATTTCAGGTCAAAGATGAAGGGTCTTCGATCTGAAACATTAACTCTGTTTCTTCCTCCACAGATGCTGCCTGACCTGCTGAGCTTCTCCAGCATTTTATATTTATGGCCCCTAGTTTTGGTCTCCCCCACAAGTGGAAACATCTTCTCTACATTTACCCTATCAAACCCCTTCATAATTTTAAAGACCTCTATCAGGTCACCCCTCATCCTTCCCTTTTTCTAGAGAAAAGAGCCTCAGCCTGATCAATCTTTGCTGATAGGTATAACCGACAAGGAATAAGATTTGTGAGATGTTGATACTCAGAGAGACCAGGAGTGAGATGCCTGATGTGTTGATATGGGGAGAGTTGTTGATGGCCGTTATGTAGCAGTCGATCAATGTCAGCATGATCCCAATAGACTAACATGGTGCCCATTTTCAACAAGGGCGACAAAATAGATCAGGCAATTACAAACCAATCAGTCTTGCATGAGTATTGGGTAAAATAATGGAATTGATTATAAGGAGCAAACCTGAGGACTATCTCGTAATCAGTAGGCAATGTGGATTGAGGACAAAGAAGATCCTTCCTGATCTAACCTCTGACTTTCTTGAGGAAATTACATTCTGAGTGAAATGTGGAAAGCCATCTGATGTGGTGTATCTTGACTTCTAAAAAACCATTTCACATGGTTCCACACCAAAGACTGTCACTTAAACTGAAGGCCGTGGATATTCAGGGTAAAACCTACAAGCAAGTAAGAAATTGGTTGAAAGGTAGGAAGCAGTTGGTAATTGCTAGAGAAGTCATATCAGGAAGTGCTGGCATGATGAACGGGTTACCCCAAGGATGGGTTTTGGGAGCCCCACTGTTTCTAATTTATATTAGTGACTTAGAATCAGAAGCTCAATGCGACCTGGTCAAATTCACAGATGATACCAAACTAGATGAGGCAGCACAGGAGCTATATGTAAAAGGATGGGAAAATGGCAGATTGGAATTTAATATTGAGAAGTTTAAAGTACTGAACACAGAACGATAAATGGGAAATATAAACACTGCATGAATTATGTCAAAATAACTAGCGGTGAAGTTGACGGAGACCTGAGAGTTTATGTAGACTTGGCATTCAAAATATCACTGTAGAGCAGTGATTAACAAATCAAATGGACACATGGCAGATGAAATTTAATGCAGAGAAGTGTGAATTGATGCATTTTGGAAGGAAGAATGAGGAGAGGCAATATAAACCAAATGGTACAGTTTCAAAGGTGGTGCTTTTAAAGAGAGACCTGGGGGTGTATGTACATAAATCTTTGAAGGTGGCAGGACAAGTTGAGAAGGCTGTTAAAAAAGCATATGGGATCTTTGGCTTTATAAATAGAGGCATGGAGTACAAAAGCAAGGAAGTTATGCTAAACCTTTATAAAACACTGGTTAGGTGCCAGCAGGAGTATTGTGTTCACTTCTGGGCACCGCACTTTAGGAAGGATGTCAAGGCCTTAGAGAGGGTGCAGAAGAGATTTACTAGAATGGTACCAGGGACGAGGAACTTCAGTTATGTGGAGAGATTGGAGAAGCTGGGATTGTTCTCCTTAGAACAGAGAAGGTGTTCAAAATTATGAGGTGTTTTGATAGAGTAAATAGGGAGAAAAGGATTCCACTGGCAGGAGAGTCGGTAATCAGAGGACACAGAGATTTAAGACAATTGGTAAAGGAACCAGAGGGGAGATGAGGAGACATTTTTTTAACGCAGCGAGTTGTTCTGATCTGGAATGCGCTGCCTGAAAGGGCGGTGGAAGCAGATTCAGTAATAACTTTTAAAAGGGAATTGGACAAATACTTGAAGGGCAAAAGTTTGCAGGGCTATGGGGAAAGAGCAGGGGAATGGGACTAATTGGATAGCTCTTTCAAAGAGCCAGCACAGGCACAATGGGCCGAATGGCCTCCTTCTGTGCTGTACCGTACTATGACACTATGATACTATGATATGATAACTTTATAATTAGATCCAGGCTGTTCAGGAGTGATGTTAGGAAGCACTTCTTCACACAAAATTAAAAATCACATTTCAGTTCTGAAAGGAAAAATAAATTTGACCAAGGATTGATTAGCCTCTATTTGTAACACACCCAAAACACCAAAACAAAACAAACGATAATACAGCAAATCGGGAACCCTCTCCTCCAAAAAGCTGTTGAGGCTGGGGGTCAATTGAAAATTTCAAAACTGAGATTGATAGGTTTATGTTAAGTAATGGTATTAAGGGTTATGGAACCAAGGCAGGTAAATGGAGTTAAGAGACAGATCAGCCATGATCTAATCGAATGGTGGAATAGGCTCGAGGGGCTGAATGGCCTCCGCCTGTTCCTATGATCCTATATCTGTTAAACCAAGATGTCATATTCCAGCATGAAAACAGGAGAAGTAACTGTTGGGAAGACTGATTGGTTTGGTCTCTGAAATGCCTTTAATGAGAGCTGATCATTTGAAAAGTTTTCATTGTGACACAAATGTCATGTTATCTCTCTGGATTAATGGAGAGGTTTGCATAGAATAACACAGAATCTACAGCTCAGAAACAGGCCATTCGGCCCAACTGGTCCATGCCGGCGTTTATGCTCCACACGAGCCCTCTCCCTCCATATTTCATCTAACCCTATCAGCATATCCTTTTATTCCTTTCTTTAGCATCAAATAGTTGATAAAGTTCCATTCAGAGATTTCTGCTAGTGTCTGGGCCAACATTCTCCGTCAACCAATTCTACAGGAGCACACAGAGATTAACGGGCCGTTCATCTTATGGATGTTTATGACCTTGCTGCACATGGAGTGGCTTCAGGTTTTGCCTGCATAACAACAAAATGACTTATTGTACGTGAAGGGCTTTGAAATATTTCTGAGAGATGTGATAAGCTGCAATTCATTTCTTTTCCTTCAGAGACAGAAGGAATAAACACTTGAAAGATTCAAAACCCACATTTCAAGTCAGGCAGTGGTTACTCTTAAAACTCCAAACTCACAAAAGATTTTAATGTAATTCTATTTAGGTCCATGCAGATGACATCTGCTCAAATTAAGTTGCCGCATTATACAATGTGATGCTTGTACAAGTTTTGTGATTATTAGTGTTTGTTTTAGGGTTTATATTGGAGCTAGTCTGAGATCAGTAGCTACGTTATTGGTTTTAGTCACACAGGACTTTGTTTATTCTTCCCGGTCAAGTTATCCCAGTCAGGAAAGAGTTCTTTGCACATGTGATTATACATATGCTTAAAGGTCTATGTTCAGCCACTAAATTACGAATGTTTTGAGAGCGCAGGCCCCCTTTTCTCAGGAAAAAAAGACAATTTTTATAAAACTCTCATGCTTGTGTTATCCAAGAGATCGAATAGGTTATACCTGTCAGGAAAGATTGAACAGGCTGGGGCTCTTTTCTCTAAAAAAGAGAATGCTGAGGGGTGACCTGATAGAGGTCTTTAAGACTATGAAGGGTTTCGGTACAGTAGACGTAGAGAAGATGTTTCCACTTGTGAGGGAGAACACATGTAAGTTATAAGATAGTCACTAATAAATCCAATGGGAAATTCAGGAGAAACATCTTCACCCAGAGAGTGCTTAGTGAACTCGCTACCACAAGGAGTGGTTGAGGTGAATAGCATAGATGCATTTAAGGGGAACCTGGATAAACACATGAGGGAGAAAGGATTAGAAGGATATGCTGATAGGGTGAGATGAAGTAGGGAGGGAGGAGGCTCGTGTGGAGCATAAACACCAGCATAGACCCGTTGGGCCAAATGGCCTGTTTCTGTGCTGTACATTCTATGTAATTCTATGTAACGGATTCTGTGAGCACCTTTCAAACCAGGTTTGACACATCACTGCAGTTATATTCCATGCAATGTTAAACCCAAATGGTATGAGACTGTCTGCTCCATTCATTCTCGCACCATTTCCCCTCCAGCTTTGGGTCAAAGTGATGCTTAACGTGACAATATAATGGGGACTTTATACTAGGAGAACAAATACCTTTCAGAAAGCATCTCAAACACCTACTCATTACTTCTCAGTGGGTAGCACTCTTGTCTTTGAATCAGAAGGCTGTGGGTTTATGTCCCATTCCAGGGACTTGAGCACAAAATCCAAGCTGACAATTCAGTGCAAGAACTGAGGGAGTGCAGCACTGTCGGAGGAGACGTTAAACCGAGGCCCCTGTCTGCCCTCTCAGGTGGATGTAAAAGATCCCACAGCCGCTATTGGAAGAGGAGTAGGAGAGTTCTCCCTGGTGTCCTGGGCCAATATTTATCCCTCAACCAACATCACTAAAAACGGATTATCTGGTCATTATCTCATTGCCGTTTGTGGGATCTTGCTGTGCGCAAATTAGCTGCTGTGTTTCCTACATCACAACAGTGACTACTCTTCAAAAGTATTTACGCTTTGGGGGGTCCTGAGGTCATGAAAGGCACTAAATAAATGCTATTTCTCTCTTTCTTTCTGTTACAAATGTCTGTTTTATTTCTCGAGAGTAGATTGTGTTCCTCGTGACAATTTCTGCAGCTTCAGCTTCTCCAGGAAATGGCGTGTAATAACATCGAGTAAACGCCATCTCTCGATATCTTTGACTACAGGTTGCACTTTGTTAGCTGTAAAAAAATGTATTTCTCTATTAAAAGCTGTGATAGTGTTCCCAGGACAGCTTTAGCGGCTAAATGTCTGGGCTGGAACAGAGACACAGATTAGGAAGCTACAAACATACAGAAATGCCAGACAGGAAAAGACCAACTCATCCATTAAGCCTGTCCCATACAAACAGTCCCTACCTATCCAATTCTCGGGCTGGAGTCTCTGTTGCCTCAGCAGATCTCAGCCAGAGAACTAGTTAGGACACTACAATCGGTCTTAGTACTTGGCGATGGTAGGTTGTGGGGGGCGGTGGTCAGTGGGAGGGAAAAGTCAACCAGTGACCCCTGCTTGGGACGTGACGGTTCCTGAGAGGACACAGGATAGTGCTCGGCTCTCAGGCTCTCAAGCCTCTCACAGCTGAACAGCTGGCAGCGCCCACTGTCTGGGTCCACACGAGAAGACTGCTCACTTGGACAATGTACTGACTCGGAACCATACCTGGTGCAAGGCTTCAGGAAGGGAAGGCAGCAACTGGGAGGAATTGGAAAATGAATCATTTGGACTATATTGTAAACAAATGATATTATGAGCATATCAAAACATATGCCATCTGGAGGTGCTTTTCATAATTATTAAACAGAATTTGTGTCTCTGGAGAGCTGTTAATGTGGTTATGTAAATGTTTACAACAGATCTCAAGAGCATTACTTTATTCTTGCAGTGATATTTTTGTTACAATTACCAGTTAAATTACTACTTTAGTCAGTTAAAAATACCCTAATCTCCATTTCAAATACATGTACTAATTTCACAAAATCAAAAAGCAATAATGAGCAAAGTGTGAGGGATTCTCTCACAGCAACTCCCAGAAACATCTTTGGTTGTTTTATTCAGTGTTTCGCAAATTAAAAATCTCAATTTGTAAATTAATCTCCCTTTTTGGTAAACACGCTAGTGATTTTTCTCGTATCCTGAAAGTGACGGACTGAGGTACAGTTCCACGGGCAGGTGGACTTCAGGTGTCAGCCTAGATGGGAAGTGTGGTGTGGGGTGGGAGGGCATCACAGACTAGCCTGATGTGTTTAAGATGATAAAAGGATTCGATAGGGTAGATACAGAGAAACTATTTCCTCTGGTGGGGGGAATCCAGAACAAGGGGGCACAATCTTAAAATTAGAGCCAGGCCGTTTAGGAATGAAATCAGGAAGCACTTTTCCACACAAAGGGTAGTGGAAATCTGGAATTCTCCTCCTCCTCCGCTCCCCCCCACCCCAAAAAATGGCTGTGGATGCTGGGACAATTGGCACCTTCAGGACTGAGATCGATAGATTTTTGTTGGGTATGGGTATCGAGGGATATGGTGCAAAGGCGGGTAAATGGAGTTGAGGTACAGGTCAGCCAGGATCTAATCGAATGGAGGAACAGGCTCGAGGGGCTGAATCTTTGGAATTCTCTACCCCAGAGGGCTGTGGATGCTCAGTTGTTGAGTACATTCAAGACTGAGATCGATAGATTTTTGGACACTAAGGGAATCAAGGGATATGGGGATCGGGCGGGAAAGTGGAGTTGAGGTAGAAGATCAGCCATGATCTGATTGAATGGCGGAGCAGGCTCGAGGGGCCGTATGGCCTACTCCTGCTCCTATTTCTTATGTTCTTATGTTCTTGATGGCCTCCTCCTGTTCCTATGATCTTATCCTCACCCAACTCCGCACCTGCTCATTAGATAAGGACGAAGAGCTGGAATTCTGGCAGATTAATTCCAGGGCACTTGGCCAATTGTAGCATCATTGTGAGATCTGCCAACTTAGTTCAAACTGTGATCTAATCAGATGCATAAGAACATAAGAAATAGGAGCAGGAGTAGGAGTAGGAGCCTGCTCCGCCATTCAACAAGATCATGGCTGATCTTCGACCTCAACACCATTCTCTCGCACTATCTCCATATCCCTTGATGCCTTTAATATCTAGAAATCTATCGCTCTCTGTTTTGAATGTACTCAATGACTGAGCCTCCTGTATCTTCCTGTTCTGTAATGGTTTAGAGACTAACTAGTGCATTAACTAGCTGAGCCATTGAAGGAGCTGCTGTGTGTATATTACATATATATTCTTTTATAATTATGCTAACAGCTGCCCTCTTCTCTTTGACCTGATGCAGGTTATGGCCACGCAGCGCCAGGCACCAATGCTGGCAAAGCCTTCTGTATGTTTTACGCTGTTTTGGGGATCCCGCTGACTCTGGTGATGTTCCAGAGTCTGGGAGAACGCATGAACACCTTCGTTAGATATCTGCTGAAGAGAATAAAGAAATGCCTAGGCATGAAGAACACGGAGGTCTCCATGGAGAACATGGTGACGGTCGGCTTCTTCTCGTGTCTGGGCACCCTGTGCATTGGAGCAGCGGCATTCGCCCACTTTGAGGAATGGACCTTCTTCCACGCATATTATTACTGCTTTATAACTCTCACCACCATTGGGTTTGGAGATTTTGTGGCCCTACAGACCAATGAAGCCCTGCAGAAGAGGCCTCCTTACGTAGCCTTCAGTTTTATGTACATTCTAGTAGGACTGACCGTGATTGGAGCCTTTCTGAACCTGGTGGTGTTGAGGTTCCTCACTATGAACTCTGAAGATGAAAAGAGGGACGCGGAGGAGCGTGCCGGGAATAAGGATCACACGGCTATGACAATCGGAGAGGACATTCAGAGCAGGAGCACTGTACTACTGCCCATGGAGGAAGGCCGGAGTAGGAGCAATCTGATCCCCCTGATGGAAGGGGAGGTGGAGATTAGACGCGAGAGCCTACCAGACCCTGTCTCAGATGTTGGATCTCTTTGCTCCTGTATGTGCTACAGATCTCAGGACTGCGAAAGTCCAACTGGATCCCACCATGGCTCCTTCAGCGCCCATACAAACCCCGTCTACTTCAACTCCATCTCCTTCAAGGTGGACGAGATGTCGTTGAGCGCACGGGAGAAGTTTGTCTTCTCCTCCCCCGGCAGCGCCACCTCTCTTGGATACCACACCTTCAACGAGCGCCTCCGGAGCCGCCGGAGATCGGTGTGAGCCCACTGCATGTGCACTAGCTGGAATATGTTCGGTGGAAACGCTCATCGCACTGGCGGCAGCAGCATGGCAACCAGCGCCAAAGCATGGCTATTGCACACCAAACCTCAGTAACAGCTCGTCTGTGCTACTGGGAAAATGGAGACGCCCCAAGAGAAGGGTCAGAACGTGTGAAGCCTCCCAAAGGTGTCTAAACGACATGTGACTCCAGTAGTCACAGATGTGAAACCTACTCTGTACACTTCAAAAACAGGTTAAGATAAACTTTAATGCAACCAGAATTTGATTACCTGATTAGATAACGCGAGTCTGAGATAACCCATTATTCATTTGGGTTTTCTTCAATGTCAAAACCTATCCGTTTGGATTATGTGAGATCAGAGTTAACCAGTTGGTCTTGCCAATGGAAGCCAAGAGTCCTCCAGAGTCTGGCACGCACTTCGAACTTGCCAGTAGGCTGCATGCTGTAACTCCCAAGTTATTCAACTTCTCGGACATTTCTGGGAGCTGTCTCAAAATACAGCTCCTGGCAAAGTGATCTGCCATTTGTATTGGACTGTTTGCTGTCTAGACTCCGAATTGTATACTACTGCAACAAGAACAACAACAGCAAACAAACAAAAAAGTTAGACCCACATTTACTTTTCGCAAGGCTCGACTTCCTGTGGAGATGAAAAGACGATAGATTCAGTCGCTGCAGAGTGGTAACGTCAGTAGAATCCTGGTGGGAATGTGCCAGGTTACGCTGTCTCTGGGTTTGGTACCAAACTGGCTCCTGGGATTGAGATCAATGCTATTGTATGGAGGTAATGGGGGGGGGGGGTTTAATCTCCAGGTGATCTGGGAGACCTGGTCCATTTTGAGGGGCTGACCTCATTAACATACATCCAGCAAGCTGGATGCCCCGAGCTGGGGGGGGTCCCACTGCAGCTCGCCAGCTGACACAACATCAGGCGGCACAGAGGCTGATCTGGTCGGCAGACAGGTTGGTCCGGGGGAGAGGGGGGGGGGGGAGGGGGAGTGTGGTGCGGAGGAGTTGTGGAGTGGGGCTGCGATTACGGAGGCAGCGGCCCACATTGTTCGCGTGGAGCCCCGAGGAGCACTCCTGCCCCTCCAGGCTCCCCAAAAATAATATTAACACTTCTTCCTCTTGACCTCCAGTGTTTTACGGAGTGGAGTGAGAACAACACACGCTCTGCCCAGCAGGCGGTTAAAATTCCCCTCGGGGGAGGGGGAGGGTCCTACGATCGTAGGACAACTCCCCCTCCCCCCCCCCCCACCTCGACATGCGTGGATTCACGGATCTCCCACCCGATTCAGCCAGGTGCCTCAGTCACCCCTGCAAACCCCAGAGGTAATATGGTGGTGAGCTGGAACCCAGCAGGCGCGGACAGGGAGTCCCCTCCCCCACTGCGATTCCATCTCCGCCCCTTGCCCCGTTTTCACCGGGCAGAGGGAGTTAAAATCGCCCCAAGGTGTTAGTGTGAAATTCCATTGTCTATTATTCTAACAGAGGTGTTAACCTGTTTTAGTACAAACTGGTAAAAGCCAGTGTCAAAATAGCCGATAACGGAATTGATATGAAAGTTTATACTCTAATATCACGTAGTGCGATTTCATCCCATTTGGGTTTTAATTTCCTCTGATAACAGTAGTTAATATCCTTGCATAAAATTCCTCCCTGTGCTATTTTAACTCAAGTCATCAATAAGTCCGTTTTTTCTCGAGGGATAAACGACCCTGTTGGAATAAAGCGATGAAATTTTACACAACCAGAGCTACTTAACGATCAAGATTGTAAATTCAGGAGCTAATCAGAGCAGTTGCACAAATGTTGAGAAGCCAGGTGTGGGGGGTTGGGGCGAGGATGTATCAGGTCAGTTCAATAAATTGCAGAGAACGTGGAGAATTGGAGGAGTGCGTAAAACGAGAAATCAAATACCGGATTTGTATGAAGTTAAGAAGTCCAAAGGTTTATTTTGGAGAATTTGTGTGTTGTGAAAATAGGAAAATACCTATGGAAGGAATCCATTAAAGACAGGTTCCCAGACTGGGATATACGTGAGATTTCAACAGCGTTCTGATTGTAATCTGAGCCACGGACTTGCAACAAGTCTAAAGAGAAAGATGATTCCAGGCTGTTGTGAAGAATAATATTACTTTTAGTATTGCCATGATATTAGAGCCATTTTTTGCATGAATATTTATACATTGTCGGTCTAATGAGCCTGTAAACATAACTAAGTCCAGCATGATCCAGGGGTGCCAATTACAAGGAATTCCCCAGCAGTCAGTAATTCAGAACTGCCATTTCCAGCAGCAGAATCCCTGCCAGATTATAATTTACAGTTGCTCATTTAACTGCCTGTACTTCAGACAGAAGGACAATCCATAGGGTTAATTGTGTGTAGCAAATGGAAGAATGCAATAAGAAGGGCCCTAAGAACAGATTCCATTATAATTGTTCTAAATCCAAAACAGCTTTTTAAAAAAATTCTGTAACCTGCAGCCTCCATTCTCAGGGTCAAACCCCACCCCCCAACAAATTGGGAAAACTGAGAGCGTAATTTGGGGATGGGGATCATTCTCATTTATTCCATTGCAGATTAATGGAACAGGAACAGGATTGAGGTCAACAGGGCTGAACTCCACACTAGTTGAACGATGGTTCTTGTTTTTGTATCTTCACTCTCTCCCCTTGGAGAACAGTGAGAGGCAGTGGGAGGATTCGCAGGCTGATTAACAGTCTGTCAGGCCGTGAAATGAACGCTCCTTCCGTGGCCGTAACCATCTTTATTCTGGCCGATAGAGGGGGTTAGTCCTATACAGGCAGAGGCTTTTATGGGCTCCCACAACTCATACAACGAGGGGGGGGAACCACCCATACCCACCGGACACGAGAATCCCTCTGGATGTTGACCCAGAATTCAGAGCCAGAGCTCCGGCCTCCGCTCCCCGGGACTGTCCGGAGCTCTGGTCTCCGCTCCCCGGGACTGTCCGGAGCTCCGGCCTCCGCTCCCCGGGACTGTCTGGAGCTCCGGTCTCCGCTCCCCGGGACTGTCCGGAGCTCCGGTCTCCGCTCCCCGGGACTGTCTGGAGCTCCGGTCTCCGCTCCCCGGGACTGTCTGGAGCTCCGGTCTCCGCTCCCCGGGACTGTCTGGAGCTCCGGTCTCCGCTCCCCGGGACTGTCCGGAGCTCCGGTCTCCGCTCCCCGGGACTGTCCGGAGCTCCGGTCTCCGCTCCCCGGGACTGTCCGGAATCCGGTCTCCGCTCCCCGGGACTGTCCGGAGCTCCGGTCTCCGCTCCCCGGGACTGTCCGGAATCCGGTCTCCGCTCCCCGGGACTGTCTGGAGCTCCGGTCTCCGCTCCCCGGGACTGTCTGGAGCTCCGGTCTCCGCTCCCCGGGACTGTCCGGAGCTCCGGCCTCTGCTCCCCAGGACTGTCTGGAGCTCCGGCCTCTGCTCCCCGGGACTGTCTGGAGCTCCGGTCTCCGCTCCCCGGGACTGTCCGGAGCTCCGGTCTCTGCTCCCTGGACTGTCTGGAACTCCGGTCTCCGCTCCCCGGGACTGTCCGGAGCTCCGGTCTCCGCTCCCCGGGACCGTCCGGAGCTCTGGTCTCTGCTCCCTGGGACTGTCTGGAGCTCCGGTCTCCGCTCCCTGGGACTGTCTGGAGCTCCGGTCTCTGCTCCCCGGGACTGTCCGGAGCTCCGGTCTCTGCTCCCTGGGACTGTCCGGAGCTCCGGTCTCCGCTCCCCGGGACTGTCTGGAGCTCCGGTCTCTGCTCCCCGGGATTGTCCGGAGCTCCGGTCTCCGCTCCCCAAGACTGTCCGGAGCTCCGGTCTCCGCTCCCCGGGACTGTCCGGAGCTCCGGTCTCCCCTCGCCGGGACTGTCCGGAGCGAGGGTTTGAACGCTGCACCTTCTGACTCAGACGGGAGGGTTGCTACCACTGAGCCAAAGGCTGGCTCACAAAAACCGTAATGATTTTGGATAAAGTGCAGCAATGACATGGAACCCATGGTAACTTGACATCTAGAATTAGAGAATGTACCTTTACCCTGTCTTTTACAACCCATCAGATCTCAGTTATTTGACTCATTTCAATAACAACTTGCATTTATATAGCACCTTTAACATAGTAAAACTTCCCAAGACGCTTCACAGGAGTGTAATCAGACAAAAAATTAACACTGAGCCACATAAGGAGATATTAGGACAGGTGACCAAAAGCTTGGTCAAAGAGATAGGTTTTAAGGAGCGTCTTAAAGGAGGAGAGAGGTGGAGAGACGGAGAGGTTTAGGGAGGGAATTCCAGATTTCAGGAGGGATTCCCAATAGATCTCTGACGACTAATACTTGATCATTACACTGGAATGCAGGTTCTGAAACAAGCACATTTAATCATTCTTGACAATCATGTAAACAGTAAACTTATTTTGGAAACGAAAGAATGATCTCGTGACTAGATGTTTTTGTTTACTGGCTCTATGATAGCAGCAATCTTTAATCATTGTGTGGGAGGAATCAGATCCCTGCAATTGAAAATGCAAAGGGCCTTGAGAATGCTGGTGGTCTGCTCCACCAGCACAAGAGCAACTGAGTGAAACCCCCCATCCAACCTAGCCCCAAGCCAAAGACCCCCATTCCAAGTCCAGTGGATGGGGTTATTTACGCGACGGGGCCGCCACACAGCGCTTGCAAGGGTGCTTCAGTGAGCCACCCACCCTGATCCGTCCACTGGATGGCAGAGCAGCCCAAAGCCACTCCGCGAAGCGACCCCCATGACTCAACCCAGAGCCAAAGAACTAATAGGTAAAAATGTCTTCATTTCTGACGGGAGCCAAGCTTCGTTTTACGAAAAAATGTATCCATCTTTCTCTTGGGCCTTCCGTGGGGATTCAGTAGCTCTCAGCTGGCATGAGTCAGCCTGAAGCCTTTTAAGTAAAGTCCAGGAACTCCCCTTGACCTAGTGAGGACAGGCCAAAGATCCAGCCACTCCCACTCCCACTCCCGGTGCAAACAGGACAGAATCCCGGTCTAGCCGGGTTCCACCCCAAATCCCTAGCCCTCCACAGGCGGAAATCTTGCGTTCCGTCATCTCCAACCCTCGGAATTTCGAGGCCACAAGACGAAACTATTTCGGGTCCCCCTAAAGACTCAGTGAGTAATGTGGCGTGGTGGAGAACTGGAACGACCAGGAAGGTCCCAGCTTAATTTCTGGAAGGTGCTAAGATAGCCGGTCTCCACCAAGACAGTCGTGCTCCCGTTGGCCCGTGGCCCTGGGCCGGGCAAAGGAGGAACTCGCCAGGGCTCCCATGCCGATTACCGACTGCTGGAAGGTGTGCATGGAGTGAGGGCAGGGTCAAGGTTCAGCTGGGAAGCTCCTTACAGTCGAATAGCCTGTTGACATTCGCTGCCGAGGCTCATACATGAAGACCGGGTTTGGTATTGGAGGGGACCCAGCACCCGAGGAACTTTGTGAGAAAAAGGGAGAACGTTGAGAAAAAAAAAATAACTAACCGATTACTTTTGTCCTCCACTTCCAGATAGAGTTCTACTTTCAGAAACCGTTCACCATTATAGAGAGAGCTTGTGAATGGGGCAGTGATTGCGGGAGAGCAAGAACACCACCGGGATGTGGTGCTAGTAAAGGACACGAGGTAGGACTGGAAATAGAGAATCCAATATTGTTCAACAGAACGGGCACGCCTGGAGAAGGTATCATGGTCATCTCTTGGAACCTCCAGTTTGTAGTCAGGTCAGCACAGTGTCCAACATGGTAGAAATTTACCCACAAGAGCAGACATGCTCTGACATGATTGAGAGAGTGGGGGTGAAATTGGACATGGGTCAGGGCGCAAGACAGGCAGTGTCACATCGGATGCCTGTTATAGTCCCCAACCCAAATTCAGTTCCACGACTTCAATAGAATTGAGTATCAGGTGCGCCGTAGAACAACAACAACAGCCTGCATTTATATAGCGTCTTTAAATGTCGTAAAGGCGCTTCACAGGAGCGATTATCAGACAAAATTTAACACCGAGCCACATAAGGAGATATTAGGACAGGTGACTAAAAGCTTGGTCAAAGATGTAGGTTTTAAGGAGCGTCTTAAAGGAGGAGAGAGAGGTAGAGAGGCGGAGAGGTTTAGGGAGGGAATTCCAGAGCTTAGGGCCTAGGCAGCTGAAGGCACGGCCGTCAATGACGGAGCGATTAAAATCGGGGAGGTGCAAGAGGCCAGAATTGGAGGAGTGCAGAGATCTTGGAGGGTTTAGGGCTGGAGGAGGTTACAGAGATAGGGAGGGGCGAGGGCCATGGACGGATTTGAAAACAAGGATGAGAATTTTAAAATCGAGGCATTGCTGGGCTGGGAGCCAATGTAGGTCAGCGAGCACGGGGGGTAATGGGTAACGGGCAGCAAATGCGATTTTGCCTGTTTTACGTCTCCGCCCAAGTCCAGTTTCACTCCCCAGTATCTCTTGGTTTGCCATTCACAAGATTTCTATAATTTTTTGGAAATACTTTTTAATTTATTACAACTTTCAGAAACAGCTTAGTGATGATAATATAATTTTTAGTAATGTGTGAGGCCCAACAACCTATGCATTTTTGATTAAGCTCGACCCCACCTACATCTCTTCTCATTGTATCTCTCTCTGTCCAAAAGTACGTCTAACTTTCTCAACCCATTTATACTATCCACTTCTCTGGTAACTTATTCAATAAGTGTACTGCTCTTTGAAAACATTATGCGCAACACGCCTATCTCTTTTTATTAAGTGAGCCTCCTCTACCCATCTTTTCACCATAGCCCTTAACTTTCCAGAAAGGCATCCTATTGTCTCTTGAACCCATTTACATTGTCTACTTCGATGGTCTTATCTGGTACCTTATTCCATAACTCTAATGCCCCAACTTCCCTTCTTACTCCTAACTTTCTCATTGTTAACTTGAGCTTCACCATAGTGAACAATTTGCTTGGATCAACTTTGTCAGTCCACTTCACAATCTTGTCAACTAGATCGTCTCCAGAGTGTCCTCCTTTTCTGCAGAAAACAAGGCCAATGTCCTTGATCTTTCTTCATAACTTAGATCCTAAAACACAAGACTGTGTTAACCTTCTCCAATCACTGTCTGTTTACCAATGAACCTTGGATTAGTTGATCTAAAGTAAGTTGCATGTGACTTCAGTGTGTTTCTCCCTTCATCTCCAATCCTTCGCCGATTGAGGGGTAATTTTAACTTTAGTTAGTGTAAAATGGGGGATAGTGAATCGATAGCCTGTTTTACATCTCTCCTGGTTTTTATTGGGAGAGATAGAAATGGGGTGCGGACTCCCTATCACCCGTTTTACACTATCGCACAAAGTCAAGGTCGACCCCACTGTTTCTCTGCTCTTTTGCTCCATATGAAGTCTTTCGACACCTTCTTCCCTCACTTATTAACCTTTGCACCAAACGTGGCCTTGGTTCCTTTTAAGGATTCATTTTCTCTGATCAATATCCAACTGACATTCCTTGGTGAGTGAAAGTGAATTGCGGTGAGTTCCAAATTAAAGTCACTTTGAAAAAGCTTTTCTGTGGCTGATAACTCTTTGCCCTAAGAACTTCCATTCAGTGACGCTTTGGAGAACTGGCCAAG
Source organism: Heptranchias perlo (assembly GCF_035084215.1). Classification (NCBI taxonomy): domain Eukaryota; kingdom Metazoa; phylum Chordata; class Chondrichthyes; order Hexanchiformes; family Hexanchidae; genus Heptranchias; species Heptranchias perlo. Next base: position 3,763,394 of record NC_090343.1, read on the forward strand.
GTATTCAGAGAGAGTAGATGGTTTTGAACATCAGCTGCCAGGGGTTAGTCGCAGTTAGTCAGTCTGATATCCTTTTTTATTGAGACCAAGGAAAATGTCAAGGTTGGAAAAAGTAGGAGAGAAGATAAAAATGAATTAGGAAGGAGTGACTAGGCAATGCCAAGGTTGGGTTTTAAAACCTTGTACAGCATTTGTAGGAAGGAAAGACCTGCAGGAGGTCCCCAGACTGAAGTCCTGGGAAAGAAAGAGTTGGAGTAAGAGAGAGTGCAATGAGCCTCCACAGCTGGTGTGGAGCCTCACTAGATACAACCTGTGGGGTACAGAATTGAGACTACAGTGTTGTAGCCCTATTTCAGACCAGTGCTCATAACTAATGAGGCTCCACAGCAGAAGTGGAGCCTTGGAGTGTCTGAGCTTCGATCGCAACACAGTGACGATGCGGAGGAGGAGAAGTGTGTAGGACGGCATATTTGAAGTTTAGGATGGGTCATTTCAAAGGAACTTCAAAGGGGAATGGCAATCATTTCTTCCACAGAGGCATAGATATTAGCTAGGAATTTCCTCGGAGTTGCCCCACTCTGCTGCCGTAACTTTGCTGGAAGTGGGTAAACGCAGTTTCCGTTGCATTTCCGACAAAGTTACGGCGCAGCAGAAAGTCCGGTAGGAGGGCTGTAGCGCTGCCACTGGCAGGAGGGTGTAATTACAATGTGACGAGTTTACATAGTATCATTGCATCATGGAAAGTACATCACAGGAGGAGGCCATTCGGCCCATCATGCCTGTGTCGAATCTTTGAAAGAGCTATCCAATTGGTCCCATTCCCCTGCTCTTTCCCCATAGCCCTGTAAATTTTTTACCTTTAAGTATTTATCCAATTCCCTTTTGAAAGTTATTATTGAATCTGCTTCCACCGCCCTTTCAGCGCATTCCAAATCATTACAACTCGCTGTAAAAAATTGTTTCCTCATGGTTGCCTCTGGCTCTTTTGTCAATCACCTTAACTCTGTGTCCTCTGGTTACCGACCCTTCTGCCAGTGGAAACAGTTTCTCCTTATATATTCTATCAAAACCCTTCATGATTTTGAACACCTCTATCAAATCTCCCCTTAACCTTCTCTGCTGTAAGGAGAACAATCCCAGCTTCTCCAGTCTCTCCACATAACTGAAGTTCCTCATCCCTGGAACCATTCTAGCAAATGTTTTCTGCACCCTCTCTAAGGCCTTGACATCCTTCCTAAAGTACGGTGCCCAGAATTGAACACAATACTCCAGCTGAGGCCTAACCAGTGTTTTATAAAAGTTTAGCATAACTTCCTTACTTTTGTACTCAATGCCTCTATTAATAAAGCCCAGGATCCCATATGGTTTTTTTAGCAGCCTTCCCAACTTGTCCTGCCACCTTCAAAGATTTGTGTACATTCACCCCCAGGTCTCTGTGTTCCTGCACCCCTTTAAAATTGTACTATTTAGTTTATATTGCCTCTCCTCATTCTTCCTACCAAAATGGATCATTTCACACTTCTCTGTGTTAATTCATCTGCCATGTGTCTGCCCATTTCACCAGCCTGTCTCTGTCCTCCGGAAGTCTGTTACTATCCTCTACATTGTTTACTACATTTTCAAGTTTCATGTCATCTGTAAACTTTGAAATTATACCCTCTATACCCAAGTCCAGGTCATTAATATATATCAAAAAGAGCAGTGGTCCTAATACTGACCCCTGGGGAACACCACTGTAAACTTCCCTCCGGTCTGAAAAACAACTGTTCACCACTACTCTCTGCTTTCTGTCCCTTGGCCAATTTTGTATCCATGCTGCCACTGTCCCTTTAATCCCATGGGCTTTAATTTTGCTAACAGGTCTATTATGTGGCACTTTATCAAACACCGTTTGAAAGTCCATATACACACCATCAACCGCAGTTGTCTTTATAAATTTAGACATCGAAATTTATAATGGAAATATAAAAGTAAGGACAGAATGTGTGCCTTTTAAATTGGGGACAGAATTTTGTCTGTCCATCCAGGCCCAATTATCCCCTGCCCCCCAACCCCACTTCACCCAAAGGCTAACCTGTCCTGGAATCCCTGGGGGTCATTTTGACTTTGGGTGATAGCGTAAAACGGACGATATCAATTCAGCCACCCATTGGCTGCAATGGGACATAAAATGGGGAGCGATATATCACGGGCGGCTGAATTAATATCGTCCGTTTTACGCTATCACCCAAAGTCAGAATGACCCCCCTCCCCCCACTGTTTGTAACGCCACAGGGCATTGACAAGTACATTCACAATGGCACTGTTGTAATTAAAAATATTTATAATGTCAAGACTTTAAATTGTATTCAATTGCAAGGACATGCTTTTAATGGGTAATTACAAGCAGTCATTAACCAAACAATCCATACTGAATAATTTACAATGGAATGAACCCTTGGTTTTCTATAAAAACCTCTTAAGAAGGGAAGAATAAATAACGTTAATGAATTTCCATAAAACTTCCTCAAGTATTGAATATTTAGTGACTAATAACCATTTGTTTTTCAAAGTAATAAAAGGAAGTGATTGTTTCCTCTTTACCAATGAGCGTTAACTCTGATCTCAGAGGAGAAACTTCTAATGCAGTCATGTGAAATTTCAGATTCCCCACAGATTCTGAATCTAATGGCGTCGCTCGGCAGAATTAACAGTTAGGAAAACATAGGAACAGCAGTAGGTCAAACAGCACCTGTTCTGCCATTTCATAGAAATTTAAGGCACAGGAGCCCATTCGGCCCATCGTGTCCATGCCGGTGATATTGATTCAGCCGCCCGTGATATATCGCTCCCCATTTTATATCCCATTGCAGCCAGTGGGTGGCTGAATTGATAGCGTCCGTTTTACGCTATCACCCAAAGTCAAAATGACCCCCAGGGATTCCAGGACAGGTTAGCCTTTGGGTGAAGTGGGGTTGGGGGGCAGGGGATAATTGGGCCTGGATGGGCAGACAAAATTCTGTCCCCAATTTAAAAGGCACATGTTCTGTCCTTACTTTTATATTTCCATTATGATTTAATTAGATCATGGCTGATCTGCACCTCCACTCCATTTACCCGACTTGGCTCCATATCCTTTGATGGCCATACCTAACAAACATCTCCCGATCTCAGTCTTAAAATTTAAATTGACCTCCAGTATCCACAGTCTCTTAGGGCAAAGAGTTCTAGATTTTCACTACCCTCTGGGTTTATGCAACCTGTCCTCATAATTTAACCCTTTTAGCCCTGGTATCATTTTGGAAAATCTGCACTGTACCCTCTCCAAGGCCAATATATCCTTCCTGAGGTGCGGTGCCCAGAACTGAACACAGTATCTCCAGCTGGAGTCTGACCAAGGCTCTGTACAACTGAAGCATCACTTCCTCACCTTTAGAATTCCAACCTCCCTGAGATAAAGGCCAACATTCCATTAGCCTTTTGATTACTTTGTGTACCTGTGCACTGGCCTTTATTGACTTGTGTACCTGGACACCCAAATATCCTTGCTTTTCCACAGTTTCTAGTTATTCACCATTAAGGAAATATTCCAATTTATATTGTTTGGATCCAAAGTGGATGACCTCACACTTCCCCACATTGAATTCCATCTGCCACAGTTTTGCCCATTATAGGGAATGTTGAAACAGCACCCATGGAGATTCCTACCACTTGGAGTTTCATAAATGTGATTTTGATTTCAATAGAAATACCAATCAGAGGGGATCTTTATTTACTATATATAATGACCCAACTCTTTGCTCTGAGATATGTGTTCTGTCACATATTGATGTCCGTTGGGGGCTTTTTGACTGAGACCCCTTGACAGGGTTTGTAAGTTCAGTTACAATAAGCTGTGTTCAGATAAATCTCCCATCCTACTAACTGGGGAGAGAATAGATTATGACATAATGGGCCGGGAATTGCTCACGTTGGTGTGGCAACGTTCACTGCAGCTCCTACGATTAGAACGTACGAATTTACTGACCGCGGATCCATGGCGAACACTCGCACGGTTTTAAAGCTTTGAAAAAAATCGCGACATCAGCCCAGCCTCTGAACAGCGTGGGTTGATTCGCGTGGGAAATGTCTGTGGGAATGGAAGACCAGCCCACAAGCAGGCAAGCAGAAATCATTCATTTAAAGTAAATAACTCTATGTCAGTGCAAATAAAAATTTGACATATCTTATCAAGCAAATGATTTAATGTAATGACACAGACAGAAGTTAAAAAAAACTTAAATTTTTTAAAAAAGTTTTAATGATCAGAAAATATTAAAATAAGAGTAATATGACATTCCACATTTTTAAAATTTAATTTTTAGTTTCTTTGCCGTCATTAGGAGTCATTGCACTTTTAAAAAGTAGTGTGGTGTCGAGTTGGTATTTTTCAGCGTACCTTTTGGTGGCGCAAGTATTTTCGTTCCAGCTGGGCAGATGGGGAAGTTTGCGATTTTTGAATGATTTCCATGATTGTAGCGCAGCGTGCCCCTTTAATTCACCGCTGTCAAACCGCTGGCGAACCAACGGGAACAAGTTCACGATTTCCGGGTTTTAGTACACGCATGCGCATTCGTGAACTCGCTTCATCGATTTGCCAGCGGAGAGACATTACGGAACGGCATCCCAACAGCAGTAATTTCTGGCCCAATAACATCTGAGGACAATTTTGCCCAAGACAGTTTCTGACCACATCCAACAAATGTTCCTGCTTCTTCCTCTCGGCAAATTTTAGCAGTAAGGAAATATTTTGTAAATTCAGTTATTCCTCATTGTTCCTCAGGGGTGTGTATATTAACCTTTAAACAATCCAAAAATAATAGTCATTTTTTTATTGATATATGCCAATCTATATATATAGATATTTATATGTGTGTGTATATGTTTATATGTACATATATATATATACATAACAACAACTTGCATTTATATAGCGCCTTTAATGTAGTAAAACATCCCAAGACGCTTCACAGGAGCGATTATCAGACAAAGATTTGATACTGAGCCACATAAAGAGATATTAGGACAGCTGACCAAAAGCTTGGTCAAAGAAGTAGGTTTTAAGGAGCATCTTAAAGAAGGAGAGAGAGGTAGAGAGGCGGAGAGGTTTAGGGAGGGAATTCCAGAGCTTAGGGCCCAGGCACGGCCGCCAATGGTGGAGCGATGAAAATCAGGAATGCGCAAGAGGCCAGATTTGGAGGAGTGCAGAGATCTTGGAGGGTTGTAGGGTTGGAGGAGGTTACAGAGATAGGGAGGGGGACGAGGCCATAAAGGGATTTGAAAACAAGGATGAGAATTTTAAAATCGAGGCATTGCCGGACCAGGAGCCAATGTAGGTCAGTGAGCACAGGGGTGATGGGTGAACAGGACTCGATGCGAGTTGGGATACAGGCAGCAGAGTTTTGGATGAGCTGGAGTTTACGCAGGGTGGAAGGTGGGAGGCCGGCCAGGAGAGCATTGGAATGGTCGAGTCTGGAGGTAACAAAGGCACGGATGAGGATTTCAGCAGCAGATGAGCTGAGGCGGGGCGGAGATGGGCAATGTTACTGAGGTGGAAATAGGCGGTCTTGGTGATGGAGAGGATATGGGGTCTGAAGCTCAGCTCAGGGTCACACAGGGTATTTGATGTAATCATCCAAATATATTACTTATTTACCTTTGTCGGTTTTCTGGATCACGATCAGAACTGTTTTGTGAATTGAACTTTCTTTCATTCTCATCACCTTAAGGAATATCACCACATGAACAAAACTTGTGATGAGAAGTAACCTTTGGACATTCAAAGGAATTTTATTTAACTCTCGGGGGGCGAATTTTCAGCGAGAGTTCTCCCACTCGGCTGCAGTAACTGGAGTTCAGTGAACTGTGAACCAAACGGGTCAGAGTTGAGTGGAGTGGGTTGTGGGATTGGATTAATCTCAGTTCAGTTACCGTCAGGGTCAAGGAAACATTTCACACCCTATCTTTTTGGACAGTTTTTTGCCTCTCTTGTAATATATGCAGGACCCGTGGTGGACAATTTGGACATGGTCAGTGGATGGAGTGGACTTGATGGGTCAATGGCCTTTTCTCGTAATGCTCTGTCCTGAGAGTCTTAGACAGTGGAGGACATCACAACCCAGGCTGATCATGTCCTCCCCTGATTTATATAGACGTACGCTTACTAGTCGAGGCATCGGCCTCGCGGAGCAGGAATCCTGATTGATTTCATTTCCCTAGCCCAGGTCGATTGTAGTTCCCTTTTGGCGACACAGTTAAGATCCTTTAACTCAGCACAGAGTCAGGGTAGAAACTTGTACCTTAATTTTGCAATGAGTTGACTCGTACAATATCCCCCCTCATATTTCTGGGATCCACTTATCTGATAACTCTGGCCTCTTGCTCATCCTCCACTCCCTTCACTCCACCATTGGTGGTTATGCCTTTAGCTGTCCAAGCCCTAAGCTCTGGAATTCCCTCCCTAAACTTCTCTGCCCCTCTCTCTCTCCGTCTTTAAGATACTCCTTAAAATCTACCTCTACGACCAAGCTTTTAGCCACCCCTTCCTGATATCTCCTTCTTTGTCTCGGTGTCAATTTTTGTCTGACTACTCTCGTGTGCAGCGCCTACAGCTGTTTTACAATGTTAAAGGCGCTGTATAAATGCAAGTTGCTGTTGCATCTTGTTGGAAGGCTGTAGGTACTGGATTAGGAGTGAAAACAATAATGACTTATAATAACTTCCCTCAGGTCTGGCCTTCCATCAAGGTAGTGTCATTATTTTTTAATGCAAACAGCCATGTTGTGAAAAATGTGTGTGTCCTGTGTGAGGAACATAAATTATAGGAGAGCATTTCAAAAACATCAGTTTTCAATGCTGTCACTAATTTAGTGCAATATCGAGGCAGCTTAGAGTGGATGGGGTTATTTTTTTCTGCTTTGAAAGTAATTACCACAGCCAGCAGATTGCTCATGCCGGAGACCCAGGGTACATTTGGAGGAAACAAGTTTGAAAACTGATATAGAAAAATGGATTTTGTCCGGCGTGGGTTGTTATTGAGAACTCCTGAAGCCCGAGAGGGAAGTAAGGACAAGAGGCAGGAGAAAATGATCAGAACCTGTTTCGAGTGCCCTAAATAAAATGCATGAGAGCTGCTAAAGATTCTTGATTTATATCAGCGGCACAGTACGCCCGATGATAGTACAAACACCACTGGGGTGTGACAGTGTTGTTGACACGACTTTTAATTGTTCAAACAGTTGGAAACTGTGGGCGGTATTTTGATGCATCTGTTAGCACTCCGATATTGTGTGCTATGTTATAGTTGTGATTCCCTGTCCTTCCCACATCCTGTGAGGTCAGAGGCTAGTGAGAAGCAGCTACTAAATACTACAAACACTCTCACCCCTGAGTCAGTAGGTTGTAGGTTCAAGCCCCACTCCTGACTTCAGCACATAATCTAGGCAGACATTCCCGGCGCCAGTACCGAGGGAGTGCTGCACTGTCGGAGGTGCCGTCTTTCAGATGAGACGCTAAAGCACCTGCCCCCGCAGGTGAATGTAAAAGATCCCACGGCCACTATTCGAAGAAGAGCAGGGGAGTTCTCCCTGGTGTCCTGGGCCAATAATTTATCCCTCAACCAAGACCTAAAAACAGATGATCTGGTCATTCTCACATTGCAGTTTGTGGGAGCTTGCTGTGCGCAAATTGGCTGCCACGTGTCCTACTTTACAACAGCAACTGCTCTTCAAAAAAGTACTTCATTGGCTGTAAAGCACTTTGGGGTGTCCAGAGGTCATGAAAGGCACTATATAAATGTAAGTCTCTCTTTTACTGCACAAGTCGGGAGGGGTAATGGAGGATGAATCTGTGCTGGACCCCCCATATAGGGTTATAAATTCACCTCGGGCAGTAGTGCAGAACGGCGATAAACGGCAGCCGTTTTACACTCCACTTGACATGGGGAAGAAAATCAGGTGGAGCACCGAAAATAGCAGTACCTATTCTGTGCTACCACTCCAGGTGAATTTATACCCACTACATCTCCCAGCATTGGTATTAGAAATGGCACATGGAAGCTTACAAAGGGAATGCATTTTAAAATAGGAAATTAAGTAATGTTCATTTATTTTTGACTTTTAAAATCTCCCTCTTGACATGGTAAGTGACTAAATGACCATAGAGAGTCACGTATCCTGTGTGACAGGAGATAACCGCCAAGAATTTCCACTGGGAGCGAGGAGGGAGGGTCTCTGGTGGGAGATTGGTGGAACCCCCAAAGCGATGGTGCAAACAGTTAAATATGGCCGCCCACACCGTTACTCCGGGAGGTTATGTCAAACACCTGCAGAAATTCACACTTCTTTATGTTGCAAACGGTACAAAGGAATCACCTTGCACCAAAACGGCAGACAATCTAACACGGGCAACGGGCGTTTTTGGTGATTTCAGGCAGTGTTCCCCCCCGCGGGGTGGAAATTCGGTCATGGCCCGTTTATTCGGGTCCATAATCAGCGACGCACTAACCCCGACCGGGAGTCCCAAGGCCGGCCTGAAATTGGTCCTCATTATCATATTTTGCAGGAACCGCCTGTCGCTCCCCCACAGGCAATTCGTGCACTTTACTGAGGTGAACACGGGCCGCTAGGCCTCACCAGCAAGAAGCCCACAGGTGAGTCCCAGGAGCAGGGTTAAAATGGTAACAAGAGGGAGGGTGCGTTCGCAAGGACTGTGGAGACAGGGGAAGTATTCCTGCTCCTCCTCACTGTACAAGAATGATTGTTTTCTAATTTAAACTTACCATTTGTCAAAGGCCACTGAGGAATCCGGAGTGGAGCAGGCTCGGCTCCTGCACTTCTCATCCCAAAACATCCCAACTTCTGTTCCACTCATCCCAAAACATCCCAACTCCTGTTCCACTCATCCCAAAACATCCCAACTCCTGTTCCACTCATCCCAAAACATCCCAACTCCTGTTCCACTCATCCCAAAACATCCCAACTCCTGTTCCACTCATCCCAAAACAGCCCCACTCCTGTTCCACTCATCCCAAAACATCCCAACTCCTGATCCACTCATCCCAAAACATCCCAACTTCTGTTCCACTCATCCCAAAACATCCCAACTCCTGTTCCACTCATCCCAAAACATCCCAACCCCTGCACTTCTCAGCCCAACTCCTGTTCAACTCATCCCAAAACATCCCAACTTCTGTTCCACTCATCCCAAAACAGCCCAACTCTTGCTCCATTCATCCCAAAGGAATTCCCGAGAGGGGCCTCTTAAATGGGCTTTAGGGCCCTCATTAACATATGGAAAGGGCCTAATGCTTGTTTTAGGTGGCCTCCTGGAACGCCTAAAAGAATGGGCCGGATGAACTTAGTGGCGGCCAAAACACACGCTCAGATCGTGCACGGGTCGTGCCACTGCCAAGTTTGCCAGCACCATGCCCGTTTAACACCCCAAAACACCATTTCTACCCCCTCCCCCCCCGTCCCCACAATAGGTCCAACAGTTCCAGGTGTTTGGCCTACACCTTCGTTACGTTAACACGTCATTTCTGTTAAAGGGAAAAAAACACAGATGCTGGAAATCTGAAACAAAACCAGAAAACATTTGGAAATAAACATTAGGCCGAGTTTGCATCTGGAAGAGCAAAAGGGGAAGTTTAACGTTTTGGGGGCGACTGATCCCAGAGATACTCAGCGATGGGTCCCACCTCGTTCAGATGTGGGCCCGAGCCGCTGCGCAACTCCAGAATATTCCGTTTGGTCTTCGATTGTTTTCGTTTTCCGGTCGCTGCTCAGGAATAATTATGGGGTACCTGGATTTTACCCAGTGATCTTGTACCTTCCACACGAAATGGATAAGAAATTCTATTGCAAGTTAAAATCAGCACTGCGATATTTTCTTATAATATTATATAACTATATTATTAATTGAGCATTGGGAATCTACTTCCTGTTGTGATCTTGAACCATCTTTTGTACAGTGGGTCTGAACCAACAGTAAATTGTAAGGAAACTTTTATTGTATTTATTCACACAAATTAATTTTTATATAAAAAAGATACTCTCTATTTTGTGCATCTTTATTCAACTCTAACTTGTATATTCCATTCATAACTGGTCATGTCACCCAGGATTGCCTCATATGGTCTGCTTTCAATATTCTTTTTATCCTACCCCATATATCATGGAATCGTACAGCACAGAAGGAGGCCATTTGGCCCGTCATGCCTGTGCTGTCTCTTTGAAAGAGCTATCCAATTAGTCCCACACCCATAGAACCATAGAACCATAGAAAAGATACAGCATAGGAGGGGGCCATTCGGCCCATCGTGTCCGCGCCGGCTCGAAGAACAACCAGGTGCCCATTCTAATCCCACCTTCCAGCACCCGGTCTGTAGCCCTGCAGCTTACAACACTTTAGGTGCAGGTCCAGGTAATTTTTTAAAAGAGTTGAGGGTCCCTGCCTCTACCACCAATTTGGGCAGCGAATTCCATACACCCACCACCCTCTGGGTAAAAAAGTTTTTCCTCATGTCCCCTCTAATCCTTCCGCCAATCAGCTTAAATCTATGTCCTCTAGTTCTTGAACTCTCCGCTAGGGGAAACAGGTACTTCCTGTCAACTCTATCTGGGCCCCTCATAATTTTGCACACCTCAATCAAGTCTCCCCTCAGCCTCCTCTGCTCCAAGGAAAACAACCCCAGCCTATCCAATCTCTCCTCGTAGCTGCAATTTTCAAGCCCTGGCAACATTCTTGTAAATCTTCTCTGCACTCTCTCCAGAGCAATTACGTCCTTCCTGCAATGTGGTGACCAGAACTGCGCACAATACTCCAGCTGTGGCCTTACCAGCGTTTTATACAGTTCCATCATTACATCCCTGCTTTTGTATTCTATACCTCGGCTAATAACGGAGAGCATTCCGTATGCCTTCTTCACAACCTTATCTACCTGTACTGCCACTTTCAGGGACCTGTGCACATGCACTCCAAGGTCTCTCACTTCCTCTACCCCTCTCAATATATTCCCTTTTACTGTTTGCCCTCCCTAAGTGCATTACCTCACACTTCTCCAGGTTGAACTCCATTTGCCACTTTTCCGCCCACTCCACCAACCCATTGATATCTTCTTGGAGTCCACAGCTATCCTCTTCACTATCAACCACACGGCCAATTTTTGTGTCGTCTGCACATTTGCCAATCATGCCCCCTACATTCAAGTCCAAATCATTAATATATACCACAAACAGCAAGGGACCCAACACTGAGCCCTGTGGCACACCACTGGAAACGGATTTCCATTCGCAAAGACATCCATCAACTTTTACCCTTTGTTTCCTGTTACTGAGCCAATTCTGGATCCAATTCATCACATTTCCCTGTATCCCATGGGTTTTTACTTTTCTGACCAGTCTGCCATGTGGGACTTTGTCAAATGCCTTACTAAAATCCATGTAGACAACATCCACTGCACTATCCTCATCAATCCTCCTTGTCACTTCCTCAAAGAATTCAATCAGATTTGTAAGGCATGACCTTCCCTGAACAAATCCATTACCTGATTGAATTTTTTGAAGAGGTGACTAAAGTAGTGGACAGGGGAATGTCAATGGATGTTATTTATATGGACTTCCAGAAGGCATTTGATAAGGCCCCACATAAGAGACTGTTAGCTAAGATAGAAGCCCATGGAATCGAGGGAAAAGTACGGACTTGGTTAGGAAGTTGGCTGAGCGAAAGGCGACAGAGAGTAGGGATAATGGGTAGGTACTCACATTGGCAGGATGTGACTAGTGGAGTCCCGCAGGGATCTGTCTTGGGGCCTCAATTATTCACAATATTTATTAACGACTTTGATAAGGCATAGAAAGTCTCATATCTAAGTTTGCTGATGACACAAAGATTGGTGGCATTGTAAGCAGTGTAGATGAAAACATAAAATTACAAAGTGATATTGATAGATTAGGTGAATGGGCAATTAACTGTGGCAAATGGAATTCAATGTAGACAAATCTGAAGTCATCCACTTTGGATCAAAAAAGGATAGAACAGGGTACTTTCTAAATGGTAAAAAGTTAAAAACAGTGGATGTCCAAAGGGACTTAGGGGTTCAGATACATAGATCATTGAAGTGTCATGAACAGGTGCAGAAAATAATCAATAAGGCTAATGGAATGCTGGCCTTTATATCTAAAGGACTAGAGTACAAGGGGGCAGAAGTTATGTTGCAGCTATACAAAACCCTGGTTACACCGCACCTGGAGTACTGTGAGCAGTTCTGGGCACCGCACCTTCGGAAGGACATATTGGCTTTGGAGGGAGTGCAGTGTAGGTTTACTAGAATGATACCTGGACTTCAAGGGTTAAGTTACGAGGCGAGATTACACAAATTGGGGTTGTATTCTCTGGAGTTTCGAAGGTTAAGGGGTGATCTGATCGAAGTTTATAAGATATTAAGGGGAACGGATAGGGTGGATAGAGAGAAACTATTTCCACTGGTTGGGGATTTTAGGAGTAGGGGGCACAGTCTAAAAATGAGAGCCAGACCTTTCAGGAGTGAGATTAGAAAACATTTCTACACACAAAGGGTGGTAGAAGTTTGGAACTCTCTTCCGCAAACGGCAATTGATACTAGCCCAATTGCTAAATTTAAATCTGAGATGGATAGCTTTTTGGCAATCAAAGGTATTAAGGGATATGGGCCAAAGGCAGATATATGGAGTTAGATCACAGATCAGCCATGATCTTATCAAATGGCGGAGCAGGCACGAGGGGCTGAATGGCCTACTCCTGTTCCTATGTTCCTATGACTATCCCTGATTAAACCTGCTCTTTCCCCACAGCCCTGCAATTTTTTCCCCTTCAAGTATTTATCCAATTCCCTTTTGAAAGTTATTATTGAATCTGCTTCCACCGCCCTTTCAGGCAGTGCATTCCAGATCATCACAACTCGCTGCGTAAAAAAATATCTCCTCATGTCACCTCTGGTTCTTTTGCCAATTATCTTAAATCTGTGTCCTCTGGTTACCGACCCTCCTGCCACTGGAAACAGTTTCTCCCTATCTACTCTATCAAAACTCCACGGAATTTTGAAGACCTCTATTAAATCTCCCCTTAACCTTCTCCGCTCTAAGGAGAACAATCCCGGCTTCTCCAGTCTCTCCACATAACTGAAGTTATGTTCAAGGAGAAGCAATATTGCTCTTCATAAATACGTGTGTTGGTTTTGGGTTGTGTACCTCCCTGATTCCGTTGTTCTTGCAGGCTCAGGTATTACACTTAACTCTTGCGGATGTTGCTTCCTCCCGACATGTTAATATTTCCTCCCCGTCTCTTCCTCGTTATCCTGAACCGTGCCAGCTGTCCATTTGTACTTTGCCAAAATTTTCATGTGTGAATCTAGACAGTGAATGTCGACGGGCTATTTAATCATTGTGGCATCGCAGAGAAGTGTCAGACTCGGCTCTGAGGGTAGCACTCTCCCTCTCTCTCTCTCACCTCTGAGTCAGAAGGTTGTGGGTTCAAGCCCCACTCCAGAGACTTCAGCACATAATCGAGGCCCGACTCTCCAGTGCAGTACTGAGGGAGTGCTGCACTGTCAGAGGTGCCATCTTTCAGATCAAACGTTAAACTCAGTCTGTCCACTCAGGTGGACGTAAAAAATCCCACGGCCATTACTTCAAAGAAGAGCAGGGGGAGTTCTCCCCGGTGTCCTGGCCAATATTTATCACTCAACCAACATCACTAAAACAGATTAACTGGTCACTATCACATTGCTGTTTGTGGGATCTTGCTGTGCACAAATTGGCTGCCACGTTTCCTGCATTACAACAGTGACTACACATCAAAAGTACTTCATTGGCTGTAAAGCACTTTGGGACGTCCTGAGGTCGTGAAAGGTGCTATATAAATGCAAGTTCTTTCTTTTTAAACAGGATCCTTTCTCCACCCAACACCCACACAGGAGGCCGCACAATAGAAATCAAGAGTGGGAACCTGATGTGATTTTTATTTTGTCTCCAGGGACGCAGTGACCAATAATAGCTGCCCCACTGGTGTCTTGGTTGAGATAACTAATCATTGTGGACCAGGGATCGAATCTGGGACTTTTGAGATCCGTGTGCCTCAGTACCGTACTTGGGTGGGTTCAGTAAAAGTGACCATGAAAAACCCAATTGGTTCATTAAATGTCCTCAAGGGAAAGAAACCAGCCGTCCTTACCCGGTCTGGGCCTATATGTGACTCCAGTCCCACATCAACGTGGTTGATTCTTAACTGCCCTCTGAAAGGGCCCAGTAAGCCACTCAGTTGTATCTAGGGATGGGCAATAAACGCCAGCCTTGCCAGTGACACCCGCACCCCAAGAATGATTTTTTTTTAAAATTGGCCAATGCTGACATCAGACAAAGGCGGGGTCAGGCTCAGCTGTGATGCACCCCATGGTCAAGTAGACTGTCTAGGTTGACACATGAACAATGAACAACAACAACCTGCGATTATATTGTGTCTTTAGGAGCGATTATCAAAGAAAATTTGACACCGAGCCACATAAGGAGGTATTAGGACAGGTGACCAAAAGCTTGGTCAAAGAGATAGGTTTTAAGGAGCTCCTTAAAGGAGGAGAGAGAGACGGAGAGGTTTAGGGAGGGAATTCCAGAGCTTAGGGCCTAGGCAGCTGAAGGCACGGCCGCCAATGGTGGAGCGATTAAAATTGGGGATGCGCAAGAGGCCAGAATTGGAGGAGCGCACTAATCACGGAGGGTTGTAGGGCTGGAGGAGGTTACAGAGATAGGGAGGGGAGAGGGGTTGGTGAGGTGGTGAGTTGTCAGAAGGCAGATAGCACCTGTCAACCGAACTCCAGTATGAGTCAGCACATTCAAGAGCACAGAGGACAAGCTGGGACGAAATGCTAAAACGCAAATACCCCGGGCAGTCTGTGAGCCCCGCCAAAAGCAGCCTGCAGCTTCCCTGGAGCCAGTGAGCACAACCAGCAGGATCGAAAGGCTGGTCTCGCTGACTCTGCCATCAATATGTGGCTGGCTGCATTTTATCTCAACAGAACGCACTTTGCCAAGTGAAGCCAGCGGAGATTTCAGCAGCTGGAAATGAATGGATTGTTAATGAATTGGTTTCCTTCACCTCCCAGAGCTGTTTGTGTTTCTGTTGAAATATAAAGACAAGCGGAACCATCGTGTGTAAAGTTGTGGTCATGTCGCGGTTATTGTCCTGGACCAGCAAACCAGACGTCGTGAGTTCAAATCCCACCATTGTGAAATTGAATTTACTAAATCTGGTCATTTATGAGCTGGCAATGGGAAAATGACCATGAAAAGCTGTTTTAAAAAAAATCCAACTGGGTCACTAACGTCCTTCAGGTTAAGGGAATCCTCCCCCACCACATCTGGCCCACATGTGACTACAGTCCCACACTGCCTTCATTGGAAAGTAAAATTGGGCGCGTGTCTGATCACATCAGTTTCCCGTCGGGCGGATTGGGTTAAAATTGCACCCCCTCCCTCTTCCCGATGTGATTGACTCTTAAAGCCCTTTGAAATAGTCCAACAAGCCCCTCAGTTATAAAAGGAAGCCCAGACCCCTTCTCAGGGCAACTAGCGATGGCCAACGAATGCGGCCTCATCAACATCACTCACATCCTCGGGAGCAAATGAAAACAGAAAGGCCCGGGTTTTTGCTCTGACAGTAACGGCGATGCCTAACAGCGCTCGCTGTTATTTCAGGGTAAACGGTAGAGCTATTTCTGGCGGCAGTTGAACGCAGAAATCCGGAGGTTCCTCTACCAGATGCCCTGCTCCTCTAGAAGTTTCTTGGGAAGGAGATCTCTCCGGCTGACTAACCATTGAAATGACCGCAACGGCGGGAAGTTCCTCCCCTGCCTGTGGGAAACGTACTAATCGCCCCAGAGAAAGGTACATCCATTTTTTTTTAAGTGTAACCAAAATTTTAACAGTGTGGTAAGTTTTAATGATTTGCCAAGCAAACTTTCTAGGACTGAAAATTTACTTTTACAAGTGAGGAGTTAATTGTTGTTGGACATTTAAAAAAAATATATTTTTTACTTTTTCTTTTGACCTCTTTTCTCTCTGTCTTTCAATTTCTTTCCCTCTCTTTATTTCGCTTTCTGAAAATGATTTTACGTTGAATTCACTATTCTAACTTATACTTCCTGGTTCTGTGTCTGCGCTGCTTATTAAAATGCTTCAATCTGATCGGTTAAGGGGATACACAGCTGCATGCCCTGCCCGCACAGGTCCCCAGACGCCCGGGAGAGGGGTCTGCTCTGGATTGGGGGGCCCGATAAGAGGCACTTGCAGTGCAAAAATCCAGCCCATTGGATCTATTTGGGACGTGACCATCATTTTATCACAAGTCCATTTGTCACTGGCAAATCGGGGCAGAGAGCTCGCTGTCTCAGAGTCTGATAGCAATGCTTGCGATGGGAAAGCTCTACTCCTGGACCTGAGGTTTATCACCAAACCGTTTGTCGGAAAGCTGTTGTCGGCTTGTAGGAGATAGAGTGTGGAGCTGCGATGTGTTGACGCATCAGGCTGCTGTGCCTGCACAAAAAAAAAAGGCTAATTACTGGAGATTTCACTTGCACTAATGTATTTCAGGTTCTCTGTGTGCTGGCCAATTTCTGATGTAGATATTTAATGCTGAGTATGAAAGTGTGCATGAGATAGGGACCTGTAAAACACCGTCACTGCACCAGGACGAGACGAAGCCTTGTACAAATGTAATTAGACGCAGATGTTTTCTATTTGATGTAAACAATTTGCTGTGTGCACACATTTTGGAAAAGATATAGCCTGGATAACCGTGACACTTTTATATTTTTATCAATAAAGGAGGCATATTCTGCCCGTGTCGCCCGTTTCTCTTATTTCGGGTCAGAGCTACAGCAGTCGAGCCTAGGCAAGGTAAAAGTAATCCAAAGGCTCCCTTAGTAACCCAGTAACTCAGTGGGGTTAGTGAGCTACACAGGCCAGGGCCAGTCCACTGGTGTGAGATGAGTTAACTGAGCACAGCCTGTGGTGGTAGAGAAACACCAACTGGCCTGGGCCAGAATCCCTGCTCCTGATCGCGGGTTCCTGCCAGAAAATGAGCGGACAATTGACGGAGGAGGGATTGGGCGTTGCTGTGATGCCCCTTGTAGTTGAATATCCTACAAATGTTGAGCGCCTAGGCTTTCTGATTTGATGGGGGGGGATGGAAGGGAGTCATTTCTGGCAGAGCAGGACTTCCGCCCACCATAACACTGGCCCCTCCCCCCCCCAAATCCACCCCTGGATGACCTTCTGAGCCTGGGATCATTTGCATGATGGAGGTGGGTCTTAGCAGCCTTCGCCTGGGGAGTTGCATCAAACCGGGGGAGGGGGAACGGGGTAAGGAGGAAGGTGGCGAGGAATGAGAGGGGGAAGGTGGGAGAAAGAGGAAGGGGAAAGGGGGAAGGGAGAAGTGGAGAAGGGGACTGGGGGTGGGGATAGGGAAGGGGAAGGTGGGTGATGGGGAGGGGGAAGAGGAAGGGGGACAGCGAAGGGGGAAGGTGGGGAGGGAGAAGGGGAAAGGGGAATGGGGGAAGTGGGGATGGGGAAGGAGGAAGGGGCAGGTGGGAAAGTGGGGGAGGGGGAAGGTGAGGGAAGGGGAGGGGAGGGGAAGGGGAGGGGTATGGGGAAGGGGAAAGGCGGGTGAGGTGAAGGGGAAGTGGGGAGGGAGGAGGGGAAACTACAAGGGGGAAAGGGGGAGGGGTGAAGGGGAGGGGAGGAGGGGAAGGTGAAGAGGAGGAGGGAGAAGGAAGGAGAGGGGAAGATTGGGGGAAGGGAGGGGAGGGGGTAGGTGGGGGAAGGGGGAAGAGGAGGAGGCAAGGAGGAGGAAGGGGAGGGGAGGGGGAAGGTGGGGGAAGGAGAAGGGGAGGGAAGGGGATGGAAGGGGAAAGCGGGAGGGAGGAGGGGGACGTAGATTTGCTACAATAGGCTTCAGGATCCTACCTCCAGAAGGAAGACGTGACCACAATAATTTCATGTAAATTTGTCGCAAATTGGACCTGCTGTTTCTGGGCCTGGGCCCAGGCAACACTCTGAGTGTTTGCTCAGGTCCTTCTATTATTGAACCCCTCCCTCCCCAAAGTGATAGAAATGCGGGTCCCAACCACTGGCAAACCGGCAGGAGAGGGCCGCAAAGCCTAGGCCTCTTTCTCTAGGCTCACAGGCAAAGAATGGGCACTCGGGCCTGGCACTGGAGGGCAGTCGGTGCCAGAGGAACTGTATCCAAGTCAGTGCCTTCAGAAGAGGAGGGGAGGGCGAACAGAGGGCAAAGTGTGCAGCTCCCATGTTTAGGTGAGAACAGATAAAATACTCACAGAATGTGCTAGAATATTGGTGTGCTGAGCCTCGCAGCATAAGGACATGCGTTCAGGTCCCCCACACACTGGGTCCCCCACACACTGGGGCCAAGTCCCCCACACACTGGGTCCCCCACACACTGGGGCTAAGTCCCCCACACACTGGGTCCCCCACACACTGGGGCTAAGTCCCCCACACACTGGGTCCCCCACACACTGGGGCTAAGTCCCCCACACACTGGGTCCCCCACACACTGGGGCCAAGTCCCCCACACACTGGGTCCCCCACACACTGGGGCTAAGTCCCCCACACACTGGGGTCAAGTTCCCCCACACACTGGGGTCAAGTTCCCCCACACACTGGGGCCAAGTCCCCCACACACTGGGTCCCCCACACACTGGGGTCAAGTCCCCCACACACTGGGTCCCCCACACACTGGGGCTAAGTCCCCCACACACTGGGGTCAAGTTCCCCCACACACTGGGGTCAAGTTCCCCCACACACTGGGTCCCCCACACACTGGGGCCAAGTCCCCCACACACTGGGGTCAAGTTCCCCCACACACTGGGTCCCCCACACACTGGGGTCAAGTCCCCCACACACTGGGTCCCCCACACACTGGGGTCAAGTCCCCCACACACTGGGTCCCCCACACACTGGGGTCGGGTTCCCCACACACTGGGGTCAAGTCCCCCACACACTGGGTCCCCCACACACTGGGGTCAAGTCCCCCACACACTGGGTCCCCCACACACTGGGGTCAAGTCCCCCACACACTGGGTCCCCCACACACTGGGTTATCAATCAATGATCTTGGACAACCTAAAATCAATGACCATCAGGTGGAGGCTGAGGTTTGGAATAATCAATTTACCCCGACACTGATCGTACTTTCTGTCCAACGGCGTAAATGCTGGTGTCAGTATCTGTGTGTGTGGGTCACTGGACAAAGTGGTGACTCCCTCTGGGTGTCTCCTTTAGATCGTCTCCGGGAAGTCCCGACACATCACTTCCTGTAACAAGCCATTTGGTGTGGAACTTTTCTTCTTGCCGTTTGCCAAGATATACTCTGTCCAATTGGCGCTTCCATGCCAAAGGATGGTTGAAGGTGAGGTTCATGCCCGGGAGACCCTGGATGACCAGTTGCTGATCTCAGCCTTCGATCATGGCTTCATGGGGAGATGCCAGGCCGGAGAAAATGGATTCCTCACAGGGAGTGAAGAGCATCTAAAGACTTGCCTTTGAGTACTGTCCAGTACCACTAACAGAAGCCTGGGGCAAGGACAGCCCAGCAATGATGGGTGGAGTGAGAAAGCAAAAAAGGTAAACAGTCAAACGGTAAACAACTTATGAAATATAACCATGATCTGATTCTTTTGGATTTTCCCACGAAGTAATAATAATAATATTATGACAACATTTGTTGCATTTATATAGCACCTTTATGGTACAAAAACGTCCCAAGGCGCTTCACCAAAGCTTAAGGGGCAAAATGGACACAAGGCCAAAGAAGGGGATATTGGGAAGGTGGTTAAAACAGAGGTGGGTTTTAAGGAGGATCTTAAAGGAAGAGAGGGAGGTAGAGTTTAGGGAAGGAATTTCAGAGCTTAGAGCCTGGACAGCTGAAGGCACAGCCGCCAATCATAGAATCATAGAATCATAGAAGTTACAACATGGAAACAGGCCCTTCGGCCCAACATGTCCATGTCGCCCAGTTTATACCACTAAGCTAGTCCCAATTGCCTGCACTTGGCCCATATCCCTCTATACCCATCTTACCCATGTAACTGTCCAAATGCTTTTTAAAAGACAAAATTGTACCCGCCTCTACTACTGCCTCTGGCAGCTCGTTCCAGACACTCACCACCCTTTGAATGAAAAAATTGCCCCTCTGGACCCTTTTGTATCTCTCCCCTCTCACCTTAAATCTATGCCCCCTCGTTATAGACTCCCCTACCTTTGCGAAAAGATTTTGACTATCTACCTTATCTATGCCCCTCATTATTTTATAGACTTCTATAAGATCACCCCTTAACCTCCTACTCTCCAGGGAAAAAAGCCCCAGTCTGTCTAACCTCTCCCTGTAAGTCAAACCAT
Source organism: Heptranchias perlo (assembly GCF_035084215.1). Taxonomy (NCBI): domain Eukaryota; kingdom Metazoa; phylum Chordata; class Chondrichthyes; order Hexanchiformes; family Hexanchidae; genus Heptranchias; species Heptranchias perlo. The sequence goes on from NC_090343.1 coordinate 3,783,856, forward strand.
CAAGTCCCGGTAGCATCCTAGTAAATCTTTTCTGCACTCTTTCTAGTTTAATAATATCCTTTCTATAATAGGGTGACCAGAACTGTACACAGTACTCCAAGTGTGGCCTCACCAATGCCCTGTACAACTTCAACAAGACATCCCAACTCCTGCATTCAATGTTCTGACCAATGAAACCAAGCATGCCGAATGCCTTCTTCACCACCCTATCCACCTGTGACTCCACTTTCAAGGAGCTATGAATCTGTACTCCTAGATCTCTTTGTTCTATAACTCTCCCCAACGCCCTACCATTAACGGAGTAGGTCCTGGCCCGATTCGATCTACCAAAATGCATCACCTCACATTTATCTAAATTAAACTCCATCTGCCATTCATCGGCCCACTGGCCCAATTGATCAAGATCCCGTTGCAATCCTAGATAACCTTCTTCACTGTCCACAATGCCACCAATCTTGGTGTCATCTGCAAACTTACTAACCATGCCTCCTAAATTCTCACCCAAATCATTAATATAAATAACAAATAACAGCGGACCCAGCACCGATCCCTGAGGCACACCGCTGGACACAGGCATCCAGTTTGAAAAACAACCCTCCACAACCACCGTCTGTCTTCTGTCGTCAAGCCAATTTTGTATCCAATTGGCTACCTCACCTTGGATCCCGTGAGATTTAATCTTATGTAACAACCTACCATGCGGTACCTTGTCAAAGGCTTTGCTGAAGTCCATGTAGACCACGTCTACTGCACAGCCCTCATCTATCTTCTTGGTTACCCCTTCAAAAAACTCAATCAAATTCGTGAGACATGATTTTCCTCTCACAAAACCATGCTGACTGTTCCTAATTAGTCCCTGCCTCTCCAAATGCCTGTAGATCCTGTCCCTCAGAATACCCTCTAACAACTTACCCACTACAGATGTCAGGCTCACTGGTCTGTAGTTCCCAGGCTTTTCCCTGCCGCCCTTCTTAAACAAAGGCACAACATTTGCTACCCTCCAATCTTCAGGCACCTCACCTGTAGCGGTGGATGATTCAAATATCTCTGCTAGGGGACCCGCAATTTCCTCCCTAACCTCCCATAACGTCCTGGGATACATTTCATCAGGTCCCGGAGATTTATCTACCTTGATGCGCGTTAAGACTTCCAGCACCTCCCTCTCTGTAATATGTACACTCCTCAAGACATCACTATTTATTTCCCCAAGTTCCCTAACATCCATGCCTTTCTCAACCGTAAATACCGATGTGAAATATTCATTCAGGATCTCACCCATTTCTTGTGGTTCCGCACTTAGATGACCTTGTTGATCCTTAAGAGGTCCTACTCTCTCCCTAGTTACCCTTTTGCCCTTTATGTATTTGTAGAAGCTCTTTGGATTCACTGTAGAAGCTCTTTGGATTCAATAGTGGAGGTAAGGAAGCGGGGGGAGGCACAAGGCCAGACACAGAGGAACAGAGATTTCAGGGCATAGTGTAGGGCTGGAGGAGGTTACAGAGATAGGGAGGGGTGTAGGGCTGGAGGGGGTTACAGAGATAGGAAGGGGTGTAGGGCTGGAGGAGGTTACAGAGATAGGGAGGGGTGTAGGGCTGGAGGAGGTTACAGAGATAGGGATGGGTGTAGGGCTGGAGGAGGTTACAGGGATAGGGAGGGGTGTAGGGCTGGAGGAGGTTACAGAGATAGGAAGGGGTGTAGGGCTGGAGGAGATTACAGAGATAGGGAGGGGTGTGGGGCTGGAGGGGGTTACAGATATAGGAAGGGGTGTAGGGCTGGAGGGGGTTACAGAGATAGGGAGGGATGTAGGGCTGGAGGAGGTTACAGAGATAGGGAGGGATGTAGGGCTGGAGGAGATAACAGAGATAGGGAGGGGTGTGGGGCTGGAGGGGGTTACAGATATAGGGAGGGGTGTGGGGCTGGAGGGGGTTACAGAGATAGGGAGGGGTGTAGGGCTGGAGGGGGTTACAGAGATAGGGAGGGGTGTGGGGCTGGAGGGGGTTACAGAGATAGGGAGGGGTGTAGGGCTGGAGGAGGTTACAGAGATAGGGAGGGGTGTAGGGCTGGAGGGGGTTACAGAGATAGGAAGGGGTGTAGGGCTGGAGGGGGTTACAGAGATAGGGAGGGGTGTAGGGCTGGAGGAGGTTACAGAGATAGGGAGGGGTGTAGGGCTGGAGGGGGTTACAGGGATAGGGAGGGGTGTAGGGCTGGAGGAGGTTACAGGGATAGGGAGGGGTGTAGGGCTGGAGGGGGTTACAGATATAGGAAGGGGTGTAGGGCTGGAGGGGGTTACAGAGATAGGGAGGGGTGTAGGGCTGGAGGAGGTTACAGGGATAGGAAGGGGTGTAGGGCTGGAGGAGGTTACAGAGATAGGGAGGGGTGTAGGGCTGGAGGAGGTTACAGGGATAGGGAGGGGTGTGGGGCTGGAGGGGGTTACAGAGATAGGGAGGGGTGTAGGGCTGGAGGGGGTTACAGAGATAGGGAGGGGTGTGGGGCTGGAGGAGATTACAAAGGGGCTGATGCCATTAAGGGATTTAAACACAGAGATGAGAATTTTAATTTGAGGTGTTGAGCCAATACAGGTCGGTAAGGATGAGCTGAAGTTTACAGACGGTGGGAGATGGGAGGCCGGCCAGGGGAGCATTGGAATAATGAAGTCTACAAGTGAGAAAGGCCAGGATGGGAGCAACCACCAAGACTTAGGGACTCTCCATAGTGTGCAGTGGAACTCGAAACATGGGATCATTAGGAACAGGAATAGGCCATTCAGCCCCTTGAGCCTGTTCCACCATTCAATTAGATCATGGCTGATCTGCTCCATATTCCTTGATACCCTTGGCCAAGAAAAATCAATCTCAGTCTTGAAAGCTCCAATTGACCCCCAGCATCCACAGCCTTTTGGGGGAGAGAGATCCAGATTTCCACTACCCTTTGTGTGAAAAAGTGCTTCCTGATTTCACTCCTGATTGGCCTGGCTCTAATTTTAAGATTGTGCCCCCTCGTTCTTGACTCCCCCACCAGCGGGAATAATTTCTCCGCATCCACCCTATCGAATTCTTTTAACATTTTAAACACCTCAATCAGATCACCTCTCAATCTCCTATACTCAAAGAACCCTTAGTTCTGGTCTCCCCATTCATTTCCAGAGGGATAGAATTGAAAAACAGAGAAATTATGTTAAACCTGTATAGAACCTTGGTTAGACCACACTTGGAGTATTGTGAACAGTCCTGGTCTCCATATTATAAAAAGGATATAGAGGTACTGGAGAAGGTGCAAAAAAGATTCATTAGGTTGGTACCAGAACTGAGAGCTTATACCTATCAGGAAAGATTGAACAGGCTGGGGCTCTTTCCTCTAGAAAAGAGAAAACTGAGGGGTGACCTGATAGAGGTCTTTAAGATTATGAAAGGGTTTGATAGGGTAGACGTAGAGAAGATGTTTCCAGTTGAGGGGGAGACCAGAACTAGGGGCCAGAAATATAAGATAGTCACCAATAAACCAATAGCGAATTCAGGAGAAACTTCTTTACCCAGAGAGTGGTTAGAATGTGGAACTTGCTACCATAAGGAGTGGTTGAGGTGAATAGCATAGATGCATTTAAGGGGAAGCTAGATAAACACAAGAGGGAGAAAGGAATAGAAGGATATGCTGATAGGGTGAGATGAAGAAGGGAGGGAGGAGGCTCGTGTGGAGCATAAACACCGGCATAGACCAGTTGGGCCGAATGGCCTGTTTCTGTGCTGCAGATTCTCTGTAATTCTAGGAATACGAGTCAAGTTTATGGAACCTGTGCTCGCAGTTTAACCCTCTAAGCTTCTAAACTACAGGGGTTTCACCAGCTAAATCCCTACCCATTGGACATTGAGCTCTAGGATTATCTGAAGCCAAATAGAAGGAATCTCTGTCCCCTCCCAGCAACAGTGCCCTGGAATACTGTGCACCTGTCTGGTTAGGTAGCGGTTTAGCAAATCAGATTAGTCCCCTTCACCGTACTCCGTGATAGGTCGGTGAAGACGGGATCACTGGATCTCTTCCTTCCTCTTTTTGCCACTTTTTGCCACAAGTCCTCCTCACAACTTGACGCTTGGGCTGCAAGAGACCGTTCTGTTGCACGCCCAAGAGTTCTGAACCTCGCAGGAGAACATTTGGAAATAGTCTTGTTCTCCAAAAGCTTGACGGGAGCTGGGACTATGCTGCCATTGAAGAGAGGCAAGAAGGTCCAATCTGCCCATTGCCCCTTCTCAGCACGACCCCAAGGGACTGTGTCCCAGACTGAAGTTAACATCCACTGGGAACCCCCCCAGGTACTGATCTGAATCAACAATTGGAACAGATGGTCCTTGTATTCTCCAATCCACACCTTCAAGATCTCCTCCTGAGAGAGGGCTCCTTTCACCGTACGCAACCACTAATTTCTGAAAGAGAGCACGTGTCGGTCTGACTGCTTTGCGAGTCTGGATTCATTTAGACAAGTGCGACGATGGTCAGAAACTTTGACAGCTTTCGGGAAGTATTGTGCAGTTATAGACTGCATGGTACGGTGGGTTAGACCCAGTCCTTATACACATGAGCCTTGGGCTCCAATGCAGCCTAGACCAATGGGCTAAAAGTGTCCTTCCTACTGGCTACTGAGGCACCTATGTGAAATGGTCTAGGGCAGTCTCAATTTAGCTGGTAGAGGTCTAGTATATGAGATGCCACACTGGTGACGTAGTGGGGTATTCTCCTAAGTATGAAGTTAAGGCACGTTGTTAGGAGAGTGCAGAGGCAGCTCTATTCTGCATTTAACCTGCGCTGACACTGGGAGCAAAAGTGAAGAATATAATGGAGTAGATTTTGAATTTGGGGCAATCGAGCAGCTGGTGGAGTGCACTGGTCGACCGCCCATTCCAGCGGTGAAGAGGCCCCATTCCCCCCACCCCCCCCCCCCCCCCCCCTCACTCCCCCGGCCGAATTTGAGGCTCCGGCCTCATTTACATTCGTCAGACAAGCTACAAGCACCAAATGGGCGTCCCCAACACATGCTCGCCAGACTTGGCAAAGGAAACCAGGCCAAAATTACCACCAGGAAGGTCGGGGGGGGGGGTTGCGATCGCGGAGAGGGTGGGGGCCCTGGGGCGGAGAGACCCAGATTATTTTTGTGGGTTCACTCCTGCATTTCCAGGGCCTACAAAGAATAATTCTAGACTTGCCTTTGGCTGGGGCCTCTTCAGTTCCATCGCCCGTGAAACGGGTCAGAGTGAGCACAGCACAGGCTCCCACCAGTCCCGACCTACAATGGCGATCGGGGGCCTATTTATGTTGTAGGACCCCGATTTTCATAATAAAAGGGGCCGATTGCCTGAAACAGGTGGGCGCTTTGGACACCTGACAGGAGGCCCCTTTCAAAATGGTGCCAGCCTGGTGTTACCCCATTGTGAGGCACCCCCCCGCCCCTGTTGATGCCAGGCGAGGGAAGTGACAATGGCCCCCAGTGTTTTCTCAGCTCTAACGCAGAGAAGTGTGAAGTGATACATTTTGGTAGGAAGAATGAGGAGAGGCAATATAAACTAAATGGTACAATTTTAAGGGGGCTGCAGGAACAGAGAGACCTGAGGGTGCACATACACAAATCTTTGAAGGTGGCAGGACAAGTTGAGAAGGCTGTTGAAAAAGCATTTGTGATCCTGGGCTTTTTTAATAGAGGCATAGAGTAAAAAGCAAGGAAGTTATGCTGAACCTTTATAAATCACTGGTTAGACTGCAGCTGGAGTATTGTGTCCAATTCTGGGCACCGCACTTTAGGAAGGATGTCAAGGCCTTAGAGAGAGTGCAGAGGAGATTTACCAGAATGGTACCAGGGATGAGGGACTTCAGTTATGTGGAGAGACTGGAGAAGCTGGGGTTGTTCTCCTTATAGCAGAGAAGGTTAAGGGGAGATTTAATACTGGTGTTCAAAGTCATGAATGGTTTTGATCGAGTAAATAAGGAGAAACTGTTTCCAGTGGCAGAAGGGTCGGTAACCAGAGGACACAGATTTAAGATAATTGACAAAAGAGCCAGAGGGGAGATGAGGAGACATTTTTTTACGCAGCGAGTTGTTATGATCTGGAATGCGCTGCCTGAAAGGGCGGTGGAAGCAGATTCAATAGTAACTTTCAAAAAGGAATCGGATAAATACTTGAAGGGAAAAAATTTACAGGGCTATGGGGAAAGAGCAGGGGAGTGGGACCATCTGCCATCTCAGGTTACTGTAAAAGATCCCAGGACACTATTTTGAAGAAGAACTGGAGAGTTCTTCCTGGCATCCTGGGCCAATATTTATCCCTCGACCAACATCACTAAAAACAGATTATCTCATTGCTGCTTGTGGGATCTTGCTGTGCGCAAATTGGCTGCTGCATTTCCTCCATTACAACAGTGACTACACTTCAAAAGTACTTCATTGGTTGTGAAGCGCTTTGAGATGTCCTGAGGTTGTGAAAGGCGCTATATAAATGCAAGTTCTTTCTTTTTACGATTGTAAACAATTTTACAACACCAAGTTATAGTCCAGCAATTTTATTTTAAATTCACAAGCTTTCGGAGGCTTCCTCCTTCCTCAGGTGAATGTTGTGGAAAATCTTTTTACGGTAATAGGCAGCGTAACGGTGAGGGAAGTCTGCGGGGTAGGGCAGGTTTGCTGTGTATCTGAAGATCACTTCCCCTCAGAAGGTGGACTCCGTTTTTCCTTTATTTTACATCGAGGTATAAGATCATATCACACTGACACCCCCTACTGGCCTGATCCTATAACACGGAACTAACCAAAAAAAAAACAGATGGATTTTGAATCCTCATCCTCGGTTAAGTTACATTTCCTCATGTATTCTCTTTAGAGTATTTCTCCGCTCTCCTTCCCAGAGGAGAGGACTGCACCTAATTAACCAAGTTCCCCTAAACAATGAGCTTTGGTGGACTATTCAACACGAGCCTCCTCCCTCCCTACTTCATCTCACCCTATCAGCATTTCCTTCTATTCCTTTCTCCCTCATGTGTTTATCTAGCTGCCCCTTAAATGCATCTGTTAGTCGCCTCAACCACTCCTGGTGGGAGCGAGTTCCACATTCTCACCACTCTCTGGGTAAAGAAGTTTCTCCTGAATTTCCTATTGGATTTATCAGTGTCTATTTTATGTTTATCGCCCCTAGTTCTGGTCTCCCCCACAAATGGAAACATCTTCTCTACTTCTACCCTATCAAACCCTTTCATAATCTTAAAGACCTCTTTCAGGTCACCCCTCAGCCTTCTCTTTTTCAAGAGATGGGAAGAAATAAAAGTGAAATCTAACTTTACCTCAATCCTCAGTATATTTTACTTTTTGGGCATTCCCCGCAATGGTTTCGCCAGTTAAAGCAGCGAGCAGCTGAACCCTGCAGAGTAAGAAGGTCCTGACCTGAATCCATGGTTTGCCTTGAGTCATCTTATCTCAGCTGGGGTATCAGCGAGGTGACGAGGGTGGCCCTCGGAGTCCTTGGGTTACGGAGGGGATATTGTACTTGTGTTGGGTGAGGACAGGGTCACGTGATCCCACGGTCAAATAGTCTGTTGACTCTCAGCGCCAAGCCTCAAGCTCGGAGGATTTGGGGGAAATATCGAAGTATGATTGCAATTTCATCTCAGCGAATACAGTTACAGCGTCAAGAGCACTAGAGGGGGAAGGGGGCGGAATTAGTCAAAGGAAAGGATGGAGTTTAAACCAATCAATGCGATAAGACCTGGTAATCAGTCTAAGTCAAATATCTCCTAGCTTCCTTTTCCCACTGGCTGGCTGGAAAACTTTTGCCTATATTCCTGCATAAAGTTCTTATCCATTTCTTTATTCCAGTTTCTCCTATTTTCCACGCAAATCTTCTTGAATATAAGCAACTACACAGGAGAATGGGCAACAGATTTCTCAGTGAGGGTCAAGGTTTCGGCTAAGTGGGACAAGCAATGTTCAGAGCACTGGCTACTCAAGAAAAAAAAAGATTGACTTAGATTCATGCTATCGTACGGCACAGAAGGAGGCCATTCGGCCCATCGTGCCTGTGCCGGATCTTCGAAAGAGCTATCCAGTTAGTCCCACTCCCCTGCTCTTTCCCCATAGCCCTGCAAATTTTTCCCCTTCAAGTTTTTATTCAATCCCCTTTTAAGAACATAAGAACATAAGAAATAGGAGCAGGAGTAGGCCAATCGGCCCCTCGAGCCTGCTCCGCCATTTAATAAGATCATGGCTGATCTGATCCTAACCTCAAATCTAAATTCATGTCCAATTTCCTGCCCGCTCCCCGTAACCCCTAATTCCCTTTACTTCTAGGAAACTGTCTATTACTGTTTTAAATTTATTTAATGATGTAGCTTCCACAGCTTCCTGGGGCAGCAAATTCCACAGACCTACCACCCTCTGAGTGAAGAAGTTTCCCCTCATCTCAGTTTTGAAAGAGCAGCCCCTTATTTTAAGATTTTGAAAGTTATTATTGAATCTGCTTCCACCGCCCTTTCAGGCGGCGCATTCCAGATCGTAACAATTTGCTGTGTAAAAAAAATTCTCCTCATTTCCCCTCTGATTCTTTTGCCAATCACTTTAAATCTGTGTCCTGACCCTCCTGCCAGTGGAAACAGTTTCTCCTTATTTACTCTATCAAAACCACTTATAATTTTGAACATTAAATCTCCCTTTAACCGTCTCTGCTCTAAGGAGAACAATCTGAGGTTCCCCAGTCTCTCCACATAACTGAAGTCCCTCATCCCTGGTCCCATTCTATTAAATCTCCTCTGCACCCTCTCCAAGGCCTTGACATCCTTCCTAAAATATGGTGCCCAGAATTGGACACAATACTCCAGCTGGGACCTAACCAGTGATTTATAAAAGTTTAGCATAACTTCCTTGCTTTTGTACTTTATGCCCCTATATATAAAGCCAAGGATCCCAGATGCTTTGTTAACAGCCTTCTCAATTTGTCCTGCCACCTTCCAAGATTTGTGTACATAGTTTTCTCCTCAGCCAGTATATAAATGTTGTGCCATGTATCAATTGGACATAACTAATCACACATTGCTTAGGAACATAGGAACAGGAGGAGACCATTTAACCGCTTGAGCCTGTTCTGCCATTCAATAAGATCATGGCTGATCTGTGACCTAACTCCATACACCCGCCTTAGCCCCATATCCCTTAATATCTTTGGTTAACAAAAATCTATCAATCTCAGATTTAAAATTAACAATTGAGCTAGCATCAACTGCCGTTTGCGGAAGAGTTTTCCAAACTTCTACCACCCTTTGCGTGTAGAAGTGTTTCCTAACTTCACTCCTGAAAGTCCTGGCTCTAATTTTTAGACTGTGTCCCCTAGTCCTAGACTCCCCAACCAGCGGAAATAGTTTCTCTCTATCCCCCCTATCAGTTCCCCTTAATATCTTGAAAACTTCGATCAAATCACCCGTTAATGTTCTAAATTCCAGGGACTACAACCCTAATTTGTGTAATCGCTCCTCATAATTTAACCCTTGGAGTCCAGGTATCATTCTAGTAAATCTACACTGCACTCCCTCCAAGGCCAATATATCCTTCCTAAGGTGCGGTGCCCAGATCTGAACACAGTACTCCAGGTGTGGTCTAACCAGGGTTTTGTACAGCTGTAGCATAACTTCTGCCCCCTTTATATTCTAGTCCTCTAGATACAAAGGCCAGCATTCCAATAGCCTTTTTGATTATTTTCTGTACCTGTCCATGACATTTAATGATCTATGTACATGGACCCCTGAGTCTCTTTGGACCTCCACTGTTTCGAGCTTTTCACCATTTAGAAAGTACTCTGATCGATCCTTTTTAGGTCCAAAGTGGATGACCTCACACTTGCATCCATTGAAATCCATTTGCCACAGTTTTGCCCATTCAAGTAATCTATTAATATCTCTCTGTATTTTTATGCTTCCATCCACACTGCTTACAATGCTGTCTATCTTAGGGTCTTCGGCAAGTTTGGATATGTGGATATATTCTCCATTTATTTCAACGTTTTGGACAACACATTCTCAGTTTATTCGGAGAAGCAGTTTCCTGATGTCATGGAGCTCATGTAGAATCACTTGATGTGCAGCTCGAAAAGATAGCGACGTATAGTCTCACCCTCCCAGTCAGCAGGTGCCGGGAATTTCAGTCACAATCCCGGACACACAGAGCATTACAGCCTCTGTTATCCCAAAGCTGCAAACGTCAGACATCAGATGAATGTAACAAGTTCAGTGCTGTGAACAGATAAAACCCTACGGTGAAGGCAGATAACACTGACCCATTACATTATACCTACAGGATACTCTTCACAGCTCAGAGACAAGTTCCACTGACCCGAGCCCATCGGATACTGAATTCAGCACCATGGACAGAGAACGGGCCAAAAAACTGCAGCCACCAGGCATTGAACACAGCACAAGAACAAGTAACACTGACCCAATATGATTTAACTGCTCGTCAATATGTCTTTGGGTGTAGAATTCAGGACTGAGAAAGTCAGTTCTAAAGAAGGATTCTGTCTTTTCGCCTTTCAGACACTGATGTATGTCCAACATTTTCTATTTTTATTTCCAGTGAGTAATTTTTCGACCTTGGGCTGTGTTGAGGGGCCTCGTCTACTGGAAGCTGGTCAGAAAATCATGTGCAGTGAATTTCCGATATGCCCTTTCAGCGGGTGAGGCTTCCAGTCAGCAGCACGTAGTCTGAGCTTTATCCCTCCACACTGAATAGAAAGCCTACAATATGTCACTTGTAGGTGGTGTGTCTCCATGTCCTGTCCCAGTGCATTGTGTGGAACAATGTAATGAGTTTGTGGTTTACAGGTGCTCGGGTATCAAGACACACCCAAGTGACCGTTCTTTGTGTGACCCTTGACCGTGGGTGTCATCCAGCTATTTGACCAATGCCATCCTTAGCCGTTGTCCACAGACATGCCCTGTCCACACGTGGGTTATGGGATAGCATTTTGTAGCTGGGATTGGGCAGATTTTTGCTCTCCCTGATCATCAGATGCTGAGGTCCATCATAATGGCCTTACTATCACCCTGGCAGAGACCAGGAATCAAATCTGGAATCTTCCTGGAGGGAGCCGAGGTTTCATCATGTGGCTAATAACCCATGGATGAAAGAACCTGTGTTTATATAGCAGCCTATCACATCCTCAGTATATCCCAATGGATTATTTTTGGAGTCGCTGTAACGTACTGACCCTCCGACAGTGCAGCGCTCCCTCAGTACTGACCCTCCGACAGTGCAGTGCTCCCTCAGTACTGACCCTCCGACAGTGCAGCGCTCCCTCAGTACTGACCCTCCGACAGTGCAGTGCTCCCTCAGTACTGCCCCTCCGACAATGCAGCACTCCCTCAGTACTGACCCTCCGACAGTGCAGCGTTCCCTCAGTACTGACCCTCCAACAGTGCAGCGCTCCCTCAGTACTGACCCTCTGACGTGCATCACTCCTTCAGTACTGACCCTCGAGCAGTGCAGCACTCCTTCAGTATTGACCCTCCAGCAGTACAGCACTCCCTCAGTACTGACCCTCTGACAGTGCAGCGCTCCCTCAGTACTGACCCTCCGACAGTGCAGCACTCCTTCAGTACTGACCCTCCAGCAGTGCAGCGCTCCCTCAGTACTGACCCTCCGACAGTGCAGCGCTCCCTCAGTACTGACCCTCTGACAGTGCAGCGCTCCCTCAGTACTGACCCTCCGACAGTGCAGTGCTCCCTCAGTACTGCCCCTCCGACAATGCAGCACTCCCTCGGTACTGACCCTCCGACAGTGCAGCACTCCTTCAGTACTGACCCTCCAGCAGTGCAGCGCTCCCTCAGTGCTACACTTGCGATTGTACAGTGCTCTCTCAGTACCGCACAGAGTGTCAGCCTAGAATGTGGTTTCAACAACTCCTCACAGTGATTAACCAACTTAAGCATTGTGTGATACCAAGCCTCAAACCTCCCACTGGAAAGTGAGAATATTAATTTTTACACTTCCACAAAGTTTAATCATTCAATTTATTTTGTAAAATATTCAGTTCGGGTAAACACATTGTTTTCCAGTTTTACAAACAGCTGTAAAAGGCCCTTCAGGCAACAAACTCTTGAACTAAATAGAAACTTCACACCATTTATCTGGGAAAAAAAAGTTTCTTTAGCAGTTTAAACATTTACATCAAACTGTGCAATTACCATCCATCACTTTGTCTCAGATTCGGTTCTTGAGTGATGTTGTAGGACTGCGATTGACTGGGTCACTGGCCGACAGGATCGAGCAGATCCACTACACAGAGTTCTACAACCATATGCCGAGGGGAAAACACTGACTTTGGCATCAAAGTGTTTGATATGTTGAGTAGGCCAAAGAGGGATTGGGCCAGAGGTGGAGAGTGATGGAAATGTTAACACACAAGACACCAACATGACAACAAACCTCAAAGTAGAACTTGTCAATACTGAGGAAAGGAGACAGGAAATTATCTTTATTGAATTCTAGAATTGTGCTACTCTGATGAATCAAAACCTTCCTACACAAAAGCTCTAATACTTTTCACTGTTGGGAGAGATGAACTTTTAGAGGAAGCTAAACCTGGCTCCTGTGCTTCTTTAGCCAAAAGGTTGGATCAATGTTACCCATTGGAATAACTTTTTCTCAGGCAGTAAATGTGAAGAGTTTTTTTTCTCTCGGTGTGACATCAATTGGAGTTAAACGTATGTCCTATGGGGGGAGGGGGATGGGGCTCACAGGCGCTGCTGCCCTTGAATCGTTGCGTAGATCCCACAAACCCCCTCCTAATTTCGAACGTTGACCTCTGCAATTCCCATTGCGTTATCATCCAGTCTCCGCCTGTTCACTGCAGGCACTGGGGCAAGACGAGTGATTTGTCACAAAGTGCCTTCTTGATTAACTTGAGTGATTGCTTGCCATCCAAGGACAGGACTATCACCATTGTGCCCGAGATGACGTCAACCCTCCCTTATCATCTACAGGGATGGAAGTGCTACAAGAGTCCCAGGTTGGGACATCTCAGAATTCGCTCATTTCAAAGGGAAGGAGTGGTCACAGATCTTGCGAGGTTATTGTCATCACTTCCCCATGGTATTTAGCAGCAAGTGATGCAATTGCGCAAACCATGTTGGAAAACATTGTGCTATAAAAAGATTATTACACTGGATGATTTTTCAATGGGAATTTCTCCTGGCTCTTAAGGGTTCTTAATAATTCCCCCCAAATATTTTGATTTAATTTGTGTAAAATGCATTTAATAGAACATTTGTGCAATAACTATGTACAGGAGAGGTATCATGAGTCAATAGATCTGGATCAAAGTTACTCTGTTGCCTCTGCTTTGCGTTCTTATTGTTTTTTTGACACCTGATTTAATCCGCCCAATTGATCAAGATATAGAATTACATACAATTTACAGCACAGAAACAGGCCATTCGGCCCAACGGGTCTATGCCGGTGTTTATGCTCCACACGAGCCTTCTCCCTCCCTATTTCATCTAACCCTATCAGCATATCCTTCTGTTCCTTTCTCCCTCAAGTACTTATCTAGCTTCCCCTTAAAGGTATCTATGCTATTTGCCTCAATTACTCCTTGTGGTAGCAAGTTCCACATTCCAACCACTTTCTGAGTAAAGCAGTTTCTCCTGAATTCTTTATTGGATTTATCAGTGACTATTTTATATTTATGGCCCCTGGTTCTGGTCTCCCCCACGAGTGGAAACATCTTCTCCATGTCTACCCTATCGAACCCCTTCATAATTTTAAAGACCTCTATCAGGTCTCTATTAAGACCCCTATTAGAATATAATCTTGTCTTCTTTCTCCTAAAGTTAAGTGTGAGCATGTGAGCGACATTTCGATTAAGGGGTGTTAATCATGTCGCACAGCATTTAATTGATCTGTTCTCAGTGAGGTTCTCCACGTGCAAAGGCAAGCACTATAGAAAGGAAGAAATTCTCATCCTGACTCAGTCACTGGTTGTCCGATGGATTGAGTGGACGCAGTATGGACGGAGATCGATGAGTGGTCAATGGGCTGAGGTCAAACCCTATTGCCCATGTCACCATCAGAGACTGGGTCCAATTACAGGAAACCCCAAAAAGAATCCTAGCACTGAAAGTTATGTGCACTAGACATTAGGATTATTTGCTAATGTTTGCTAAATTAGTCAACACAGGGACGAGCTAATCACTCGTGCAAAGCCCCCGGGCACTTCACGTATGTCCAGTGAATGAGGATGAGGATGATTAACTCCATCGAAACAAAGCTGCTACTTCCAATGCAACTGGTTGTTCTGCTGACCTACATTGGATGGAATGCTTAGTGAAACCATGTTTTATGGTTCTGTCTGAACACCTGACTATTGGCTCAGTGGCTGAATTATGGCCATGTTCATTTTGATGAACTTGGATCTCATGTTTATTACAGGTGCTTTGCACATAAAAGCACAACAGCCCTGGCCATGCAGTCTGCAACCATTTCAATGCATCCCGCCATCATTTCCCATGCATCTTGATATTTCCCATGCACTATACCATTGTCCATGCAACCCGCCATTGTTTCCCATGCACTGTGCCATTTCCCATGCATCCCGCCATCGTTTTCCATGCATCTTGTCATTTCCCATGCACTGTAACATTTTCCATGCATCCCGCCATCATTTCCCATGCGTCTTGATATTTCCCATGCACTATACCATTGCCCATGCATCCCGCCATCGTTTTCCATGCATCCTCCATTTCCTATGCATCCCTTGAGTTCAGGCGATTACTTCCTCAAACCTGTTTCCTCGGCTAAAGGAAACCTCACTGAGAAACAGAAAGTAGCTTCTGATGTAGGAACACTGGAACAAGAGAAGGCCATTCAGCCCCTTGAGCCTGCTCTCCCATTCAATTAGATCATGAATGATTTGTACCTCGACTCCATATAAGTTCATCCATGTCCATTGATCCATATAAGTGTATAAGTTCATCTATTAAAGAGGGAAGACTTTAGGATGATGGGCTTAAAATTAAAGGCCATCTGGCCTTCAAAAAGCTCTTCTCTGTGACCGTGTTGTTCAAATTTGTGCTCTAGGTCATGATGGTTGAGATTTGCATTTCTGTTGTACAGAGTCATTGCCTTGTGTCAGTCAGTCTTTACACTGAATTAATGAAAGACATTAATGCTCCCACTTACAAGGCATCATCTGTGTCTTACAGACACCACAACCCAAGGATCATACAGGAAAGGCAATGCTGCAGAGCATTGGGAAGAGCCTTTAAAAATACGGGGCGCCCGTAGCCTAGGGGCTATGGTACTGGACCAGCAATACAGAAAGTGTGAGTTTAAATCCCACCATGACAAGTTGTGAAATTGATTTCAATAATTGATGGGCTGAAACCAGAAAATGACCATTAAAAATCTGCTAGATCATCAGAAGAGCCCAACTGGTCCTCTAATGCCCTTTAGGGAAGTGAACCTGCCACCTTTACCCAGTCTGGCCTCCACATGACTCTAGTCCCACAGTGTGCCTGGCTCTTAATGCCCTCAAGGAAACTAGGGATGGGCAACAAGTACTGTCTTGCGGGGGTGGGGTTCATGACCTCCCGCCAATCATTTTGAGGTTGGCCAACGCAGCTTTGGAGGACTGCCTCCAATCCGCACCCAGGAACCTCTGTCACCCGTCACCTTGCGGGTTCGTCCTGCGAATCTGGACGGTTCCCGGCTCGGCCTTCAGTCTAGGTACGTCGGCATTCTCCAATTCCCTGCTCGACCCCCTTCCTACCAAATCGGCCAAATCTCGAATTCAACCTTCCCCCTCTCCTCCCACCAAGTTGGCCGGGTCTAGCTCTGCCACTGGCCTGGCCATATCTCAAAAGCAAACATATATATACTTTTAAAAATTCAAGGTGGAGTGGGATGGAAGACAGAACTACATTTCCCTAAATGCATCACTGCTCAGTAAATACTTGCTATTGGTGTAGTCGAGGTCCCGTATAACTTGAGGCTTGATTGTCCAACATAGTATCTGCAAATTCTTTGGTGCACCATGGTTAGCCCCTTGACATGCCTTGAGGTTATGTCTATGAATCAAATACTGTATCGTTTTTTATCAGAAAGGAGCTAAATGTGGAGGGAGAGACTGCTGACACACAGTTGAGGCAATTTTAACCTGACTCATTAGGTTGCTGGTTTTACACCCTGCATAATTTTAATCTCCATTGAAGTCAATATTGGGCCGAGTGTAAAACTGGCAATCCACCCGATCCGTCAGTTTCCCTCCCGGTGGGTTAAGTTAAAATCAGTTTGACATGCAATGAGACAGATGGACATGGTTGTCTACATGGGAAAACCCCTGCAGGTGCTTTCGTGACGTCAAGGATTCAGGCACATCCCGAACCTTGGAGGACTGTTAATATACCGCAGCACCAATTCTCCGACACGTGCAATTGTTCAGCGAGGTCCGCTGGCACTAGGGGATCGATGAATTTACCCTATAATGCAGATCGGGAACTGAGGACCACCTCCCCCTCACCAGTGCTCTCACCCGTCTCCCCCCACCCCCCATGTCTCTGGACCTCCTTTCACTGCCTGCCCAAGTATGCTCGGGCTGAGATTCAGTGCCCAACCTTCTCTCTTAGCTCTGCAGTAAAAGAAGGTAAGTTGATGGTATTTGAAAGCAGGGTTATCTGATTTTCCATACAGAAGAGAAAACTGAGCCAGCAAATTGATCTTATAGATTGTGTTCCGATGATGAAATTCCTCAACTCCACTCGGCAACTGGCCCACAGTGGAATAATCGAAGTTAGCAAGCACATCACACGAGGAACCAGCCTGTCCTGGCATTCTGTGCAAAAAGTGTGTTGCATCATTCGAGAGAGTCATCTTCGATAAGAGAAAAGTTAACTGGAGAGACTGGAGAAGGGCTGGTTCTCCTTAGACCAGAGAAGGTCAAGGGGAGGATTAATCAAAGCTTTCAAAATTATGAGGGGTTTTGATAGAGTAGATAGGGAGAAACTGTTTCTCTGAGGATCAGTAACCAGAGGACATGTATTTACGGGTAATTGGCAAAATAACCACAGGAGAGATGAGGAGAAATTATTTTACACAACAAGTTGTTATGATCTGGAATTCACTGCCTGAAAGGGCGGTGCAATCAGATTCAATAATAACTTTCCAAAGGGAATTGGGATAAATACTTGAAAAGGAAAAATTTGCTATGGGAAAAGAGCAGGTGGAGTGGGACTAATTGGATAGCTCTCTCAAAGAGCCAGTGCAGGCACGATGGGTCGAGTGGCCTTTTTCTGTGCTGTAAGATTCTATGTAGTGAGTAGGAGATTATGATGTCAAGTGAGATATAGCAGCAGAAAGAGTTGGGTGAGGTTGACTTTAAAATACAGAGGGACTTTTTCCAGTAACTTCATTATAAAGTAGAATCTGTATAGCCTCGATTTTATATATAACGAGAAACTGACCTTCACCTCTTGTATGGTTCAGTTGCATGACTGTGCAACTGCCAATTTCAATCACAAGAAGGGTTGGTCAGAATCTCAAGCTGAGCGTGTTCAGCCAAGTTAAATTGCAATTCCAGAGCTTGTTTGAAAATCAGGTTTCTTTTGAAAGGTTCATTTCAGAAAGAAAGAAAGAAAGACGTGCATTTATATAGCACTTTTCACAAGCTCAGGATGTCCCAAAGCGCTTTACAGCCAATGAAGTCACTGTTGTAATGTAGGAAACGCGGCAGCCAATTTGCACACAGCAAGATCCCACAAACGGCAATTTGATAATTTGATAAAACAGATAATCTGTTTTCTTTTAGTGGCGTTGGTTGAGGGATAAATATTGGCCCCAGGACACCGGGGAGAACTCCCCTGCTCTTCTTCAAATCGTGCCGTGGGATCTTTTACGTCCACCTGAGAGGGCAGACGGGGCCTCAGTTTAACGTCTCGTCCGAAAGAAGCTCGGGCAAATGTGGTAGAATATTCCCAGGGACCTTTTAAAATCTGATTCCCATCATTAAAATCCTGGATTATTTTTTCTGCAGTGGTGAATCGGCAAAAACTGATTCCCTCCCGAATTTGAGTGGGAGGGGGGGAAAGAAATACAACACTTCCCATTATTTTCTTGACATAACTCAGGTCTGGAGATGTTGGCAATGTCATTAATGGCAGGGATATACCGGCACGCAGTCATCACCAGGCACTGTCCATGGCACACACGGCAAAGTTAAATTTTAGTACTAACAATTTCATATTTCAGTCAGACTTTAAAATATTTGTGCTTCACAATACGATGAACAATATCCACGCAGTAAACATTGTGTAGTTTATTCACAAATACTATCAATGGATTTTACTGCTCGAATAGCTTGATAGTACTTTGTGATCTTGGAGTCTTACTTCAGGACCTGTCTCTGTGGTAGTGAGTGTGAATAATTGTGGGATTTTGTTTAGCTTAATTGTGGTGAGAATGTGGAACTCACTATCACAAGGAGTGGTTGAGGCGAATAGTGTAGATGCATTTAAGGGGAAGCTCGATAAACACATGAGGGAGAAAGGAATAGAAGGATATGTTGATAGGGTGAGATGGAGTAGGGAGGGAGGAGGCTCGTGTGGAGCATAAACACCGGTATAGACCAGTTGGGCCGAATGGCCTGTTTCTGTGCTGTAAACTCTGTGTAATGCTTTTGCTGTCTTGAGGTTTAGTGATGTTCAAAATAAAATTTGATTCTTGCCAAATTTACCCTCGTGCTTTGGACTCTAATTACACCCCCCGACCCACCATCACCGACCCAACCCCCCGACCCACCATCACTGACCCAACCCCCCGACCCACCATCACTGACCCACCCCCCCCCCCGACCCAACCCCCCGACCCACCATCACTGACCCAACCCCCCGACCCACCATCACTGACCCACCCCCCCCCCGACCCACCCCCCCGACCCACCATCACCGACCCACCCCCCACCCCGACCCACCCCCCCGACCCACCATCACCGACCCACCCCCCCCAACCCACCATCACTGACCCACCCCCCCCCGACCCACCCCCCCGACCCACCATCACCGACCCACCCCCCCCCGACCCACCCCCCTCGACCCACCATCACCGACCCACCATCACCGACCCACCCCCCCGACCCACCATCACCGACCCACCCCCCCGACCCACCATCACCGACGCACCCCCCCGACCCACCATCACCGACGCACCCCCCCGACCCACCATCACCGACCCACCCCCCCGACCCACCCCCCTCGACCCACCATCACCGACCCACCATCACCGACCCACCCCCCCGACCCACCATCACCGACCCACCCCCCCGACCCACCATCACCGACCCACCCCCCCCCGACCCACCCCCCTCGACCCACCATCACCGACCCACCATCACCGACCCACCCCCCCGACCCACCATCACCGACCCACCCCCCCGACCCACCATCACCGACCCACCCCCCCGACCCACCATCACCGACCCACCCCCCCCGACCCACCATCACCCCTGGTTTTTGGTACTAAAAATTAAAACTCAAAAAACACCCCCCAAAAAAACACTGGTTTTTAAATTGTCAAATAAAAACTGACTTCATAGGTCCTTAAATAGTCCCCGAAAATCACAAGATGAGGGGAGGGGAGGTGAGGGGAGGGGAGGGGAGGGGAGGTGAGGGGAGGGGAGGGGAGGGGGTGGGAGGGGAGGGGAGGGGAGGGCATGTGAGGGGAGGGGAGGTGAGGGGAGGGGATGTGA